>NC_138663.1:153482836-153662836 GCF_964273445.1 Streptopelia decaocto
AAAGGTGGCAGCCCAGAGTAGTTTCAGCAATATTTCCATTTGTATTCCTGTCCATGCCTTTAGAGGGACATCTACTGTTCTTTTCAGCTATGATACAAAATATTTACTCTTGCTAAATTTACAGAAATTTACTTGGAGGACTAGAAATTCATTGAATAAAAAATCTAAAAATATGATCTATTGGTTATGAGGAAGGGAAAAGAGCTCAGGAATATACTTTATACATAAAGAGTAAATATTCATTATCTTTAATACAAAACAAAATCAAAGTAAATAACTCCTTCAGTTTCCTCTTGTCCAGCTAAAAGGAGAACAAGTAATTTGTTCCTTAAAACTTTTGTATTTGTACTATAAATCTGTAGCGCCCTTGGGTACCTTTCAACATTGGTCTGATTTTTATTGCTGTTTTACACCTAACTATGTATTGCTTGCTTACATGATATTCCTCCCTCCTCATTTTTTGAGTGAGATATCTAGCATGCTCCAGGTTAATCAGGGTATGGGGATCCAGTTTTAATTAGAATGATATGAACACAAGAATTTTGACTGGGAAAATAATACATATGAACATATACTTGGTTCTGATTTGAGAGCTGCAAGGTGTCAGCTCCCAGAGCTGAGTGTTTAAACCACCTGTTCTCTGCCATTAGGGAGAAGTAAGACTGTAAGCTTTAGCAGACTAATTTTGTCCCTTTCAATATTCTCTCAGGCAATCATTTTGAGGGTGAATTTAATTTATAGATTGAGTTCTAAAGATTGTGTGGAAAAGACTCAATCTGGATTTATTTGCTACATAGGAGGAAGACTTTAGACCTGCTAAGGGAGTCAATGTTGCCCATGGTATTATGGGAGAATCAAAGTTACTGATTAACCTCAGTAAGTTTTTGGCCTGCCATTTCAATCTGTGTCAATGAGGCTTGAAGAATGTAATTTGCATGTCAGTTCTTATGAATAGGCACCAAAGTGTTATTTTTTCTTCTTCTTTAATAATCAGATAGTTAATATTTTTAATATTACTTTTTCTGTGTGTGTTGTAATTTGTTAGATAAGAAGTAGAAAATGCAACAAATAGTTTGTCTGTAGATTTATGTATGTGCTTTTTAAAATATTTAATGAAAAAAAAGAAACAGTGTTAAACCACGACTTTGGTGTAATATGGCCTATTTCCTGGGAATAATTGATAGAAATATAGTAAAGTGTTAGTAGTAAATTTGAAGTGGCATGCACAGTATGTGTTTAGAATGTTTATACAGTCTCCAATTGATTCTCAGGGAGCTCAGACTAATTGGAAATAAGGTTTATGTGCAGCGAAGCAGTGAAGCAGTGATACGGTGATACTGCAGAAGTGATTCCTGCCTCTGGCAATATTTTTATATATATCTGCACAGCTCAGGCATACTTTATAATTCTGAGTTACCTAAATAATAAGAATAAGTAATTTTGTAAACGTATCTGGGTTTACAGTATTGCCAATACCCAGCTCTCCTATCAGAGAGAGAAGGAAAGATTAACACTCTGCCCTTTCTCCTCTCCAGTGCTTTTAGAAGGAACTGTAAAACTTACTTTCACAAGCTGTGCTAATGGTAGGTGGTATCTGTATGCAAGGATTTTGAATTCTGGTTATCCATCGTCCTTTATCAGGGATAAGAAGTGATCAACAGATAGTAGCTCATCCTGCAGGTGTAAACATGTTCAGAAGTTTTCAGCTTAATAATAACCTCAAGCTGTTTTTCAATGGCTTCCAACCAATAAAACTGTCCTGGCTTGCAAACTGACCTTAGTGGAAAAGACTGTGGCTGTGATGGCCAGGATTAGGGATACTAAGACCTTTGTTAAGGATGTTAGGACTAGGGATGTTAGTACTGGTAGGAAACCTATACTTAAATAACAGTATTTATTTCAGGATTGAATATTAAGGGTAGAATTATGAAAAGCACCTAGAAGAATTTTTTTTAAATGAAATTAGACTTCAAAAAGCTACATTACTTCTTGTTCACTTTCATTTTTACCACTCCAGTTCTCCTCTTCCTCTTCTAATTTCTTCTGTGGATGTCTACCTTTGCCTCACACCGAGCACTCATTTTTCAGCCCTGACAGCTCATTCTAATTCGTGTACATGTGTTATAATTTCAGCTATAGAAGTCTGATAGGAACAGCTCTCAACTCAATCTCTTTTCTTAAATCCTCACATTTAGCACTGCTTTCTGTCTTTAATCCAGAAAGAAATTTCTCTTCCTGTGTTCCTCTAATCAAGGCTGTTTATTTCTTCACATATACAAGTGTGGGTGCAGAGACCATTAGATAGCAAGGTCTGTCATGCTTTCTAACTAGTCCTTTCTAACTCACATCCATGGAAGGTACTCCGGTGTTTCCAAGACAATGCTTCTCAACTATAGTTGAAAAAAAATACCATAATTTTCTTTTCCAGTGCTAACTAAGTGGAATATTGAAAAAGGAGGCAAAACTGTTTCTGCCTTCAGGAGTTCATTTCCAAGACTAGGAAGGTTTCCTCCTCTCTGTTTCCTTTCTCTTCATTTCTTGCAAAGACAGAAATAAGCAGCCAGAGTCTCATGATTTTAGGTGGGGAATACTAGAAGACAATATCGTAATGAGACATCTAGTCCCATGAGTTTATTTAGCTAAGCATCCTTTGACTGCACCGGAGAGGGGGCAACACAAGGAAATTAGAAGAGGAAAAGAAACAAAAAAGACCAGTATTCCAATCTGTGCTTTTTCTAAAATAAAAATAAAAAAAAATTCATTTTTTTCTGCAGAAAATAAACATATATGTTCCAACATTATATTCTCTCATGGTTTAAATAAACAGTTTTGAGAAACTGGGTAGCCTTTCCTCCAGTGTCTTGTGTTTTGCTGTTTTCTCTTAATTGAGAAAGTAGCAGGGACCTGTTGTTTTTAAGCAACATTGCAAATGTGGTTTCTGTTTTTAACACAAAACCATCTTTGCATCTCTGACAGTCTCTGAGTAGGTATATATCGGACAATGTATACCTAATTCTAATTTTAGAAGCTTTTTCTCTGTAGCATATTCTACGTCAGTATTTAAACTCTCTGAAGGCTATGGACATTAAAATAACAGCATAATTCCCAGATATGATATCCTATCCAATTTTATATACATTATAATTCTCATAACTATTACCGTTATGTCGGCAAACCCCAAAAAACCATGTGTTTTGGTCTGTCATTGTAAAAATTCCAGGCCCTGTTCTAAGTAGCTGTGACCTTCTAAGTAATGCAAACCACAAAATCCTACTAAGACTGGCTTTATTGCAGGTCACATGAGCCAAGTCTTCCCTGATAGATGCTTAAAAATGAATAAACAACAAGCACTAGGGGTTCATAATTCCACACAGGCATAAAGCCTGTGAAAATAGCTTCCACCCACTCTTCCCCAGGGTTGCCCTAAAACTAAAGCAGTTTTATTACAGTGGGTTTTCTATGAATATTTTAAGTTTCAGTCCATATGAGCTGACATCCTTGGAGTTTTACTTCAAGATTTAAGATGAAACAAACCACAAAATTCTAAGCCAAAACACCAGGTTTTGCCTGATTACAGATGAACCCCTGTGAAACCAGAGTCTTTCTATCCAAAACCAGTTATTACCCTGGATCATTTAAAATTCAGCCCAGGTTTCTTGAAACGTTTGTGAAACTTTAAGAAAAAAAAAAAAAATTATATATATATATACACACACATTATGGATGAGTTTAACAAAGAAGTTTTAGAGCTCTAGAGATGTTCTCGAGTTTACTCTTTCCATTCCTGTCTTCTAGGCTTTGTATTTACAAGAAAACATTGACAAAGACAGCCCATATGACCCAAGCTATTCATATAATGAGAATCATCATGATTAAAATAACAGACCTGACAATGGCAATAGGAGCAGAAAATGGGCCTGTGAGATACAACCCCTTTCAAAGACAGTATAACAAAAGTGACAAATTTGCAGCTCAGTTCAGACCTATAAAGCTCTCTTGGTGTCTAAGTCCCTTTGAGATAAGACAACTGGAAAAATATTTACTTGATAAAATTGTGGATGTCTTTAGTGCATGTTAAAACTTCAATAGGAAGAGTTCGAAACACTTTAAAGAAAATTTCAGAATTTTGGACACCAGTTAGAGACTCTAGAACTGAGCTAGAGAAACTCCAAAACTGAATTCCTGCTCTCTTGTTTTGCCTCTGATGTTAAAAGGTGTTTGTGTTAGCAAGTACCATGCCTTTGTTGTAGTAATAATGTTAAGTCTCAGTTAAAGGAAAATACTACACTTATTTCTAATAGCTGTTTTTATTTACTTACTTTTTATTTAATCTGTGCATGCTAGAATAACTTATTGTTCGTTTCTCAGATCTTTTGCTGGAAATGAAAAGGAGTACCAAAACATCGGTAGTACTGTATCTAGGAATCTTACCATTTAACCTCATTGTAATAAAGACAATTTTTCTAAAATAATGCTTTACATGTTAAAGCAGAACAACACTGCACTTTCGATAAGTTGGTTTTACAACTCTTTCGCAGGCTTTATTAAAGCAGGAGAAGGGTGATTACTTCCCTGTTCTTGGATCTAGTATTCGCAAAGAAGAGGTAAGGCATAGAGACTTCTTTTATGTGACAGAAAGAGATATTCTTGCTTTCTCTTGCTGTATCTAGAGTCTTTCAGTAAATGAAAAGAAAGTCATCTACTTTTGTATCTAGCTGTTGCAATTAAAAATGAATGATATTTTTTTTTTCCTACAACAGGTCATTGATTTGATGAGAAATACAAGTTTTAACCAGCTACAGTATTAGTCAGCTTTTGTGGAATGTGGAGAATTGCTCTAAGCAGGAAAAGCTAACTTTATAATTCAAAATGTGCTTAATAAAATAAAACAAATATATCTCTCATTCAAAAATAATGTTGAGTAGGAGGACAAGCAGCCTTGAACTGAAAAAGAGTTAGTCTGACAATGCTGATAGTAATGTATTTAAACTACCACCAATACCAACAAAAATACAGACAGAATTGCACTCTGAAGATACTTATTTTTCTTTATCCACTATAGAAAGAATCTAGGTGACTTAGGGAAGACATCTAACTCTTAGATAGCTCAAACTGACAGAATAAATACCTGTTTGGCTGCCTAGGCTGTTTCTGGGAAAGTATTGGATCTGTTTCTTTAAATATTAATTAATTCTCAAAATAGCTTCCTGTGGGAGATAATAATTTACTTCTTTCTGCACATATACAATTGATTTGGAAAAGCATTTGGTAAAAGTTTGTTGTTGTTGTTGTTGTTGTTGTTGTTTTCCAGAGCATACTCTTATCAAAACCAGAAAAAAAAATTATTTATCTGCAAACCTGGCTATAAAAGAGGAAGGAAGGTAGGTAATATACAGGCTGCACAGTGACCTCTCACAAGTAGCCATGCTTTCTACTCCCCCTGATTATAGCTGCACAACATAAATATCTGATTACAACTCATGTGTTATTTCGTACTAATGTTTTATAAATTGTCTCACATAATTAGTATTCAGAAAGCTCATTACCTTCCGGATACAATTTTCTGTAATGATTCTGATATAAAATCTGTAGTGAACTATAAACAAAGTGTAACATTAAGTTTTTTGCTTTTTTACTCAAGTTGTGTATTTTTCTCTTCCTGATGTTTTAAGCTGGGAAGAGGATTAGATTCTGCAACAATCCAGAGGTAATTTTATCACATAATTGACTGCTGACTTCTCTGTTAACCTGATAAAAATACTGTCATGCTGAAATGAAGTTCAAATGAACCTTTGCAGATTTGATTTTGCTGTGAGACACCCACATTTTCTACCTGTTCTACTATATCCAACTACTTCTTAAAAGTATAACAAGCTTAACCCTGGATAACAGTCAGGTGGTACGGGCTTAAATAAAACTAATCTCAAAGCTGTTAGCTACAGAAAGGGAAGTTCTGACTTCAAACACTGATTAATTCCAAAATTAGGATAATTACAGGATGAATTAGAGTAAGTGCAGCATTCCAATTCTTTCCTCTACTGCTAGGCTATGGATTCATTTTTCTTTTTTTTTTTTTTTTTTTTTTTTCTCCTTTGGGAGGCTTAAAACATGTATTATCAACTGTGTATCAGTATAGCTTCAGGTGAAAGATGAGAGCAGACAATATTTGTTTAGAAGGCTTTCATTTAAGAGTAGTTCTCAAAGTAATTGGGCTAATACTAATGTATAATCCAGGTGGGACTTCCCCCATGTTCTTCTTCAATAGCTGTGATATGATCTGTTCAGCTTCTTGGAACAGATTTCAGGAACTGAAATTACAAGAATGAGATTCTAAGTGTACAAAGCCATCCTTACTCAATCTTTGAGGCTTTGTTTCAGAGGTCTAAGCTCCAGGGATTAAAGATGTTAATTCTAGAGTTAATTCAATGATTTTGCCCTCATGGTGCATATGAGTGGGGGATTGTGCTGGTTTGACTGAAAATGAGTAAATTTTCTTCATGCAGTTAGAAATCTTTCTTTCTCATAGCTAGCATGGTCATTATTTGGACTTAGTTTGAGAACAAGAAGATAACACCCCAGAACAGAGTTGTTGTTTTTAATTTCTGTGGTCTGAGAGCCAAGGATGTTTTGATTGCTCTTCCCACAGGTGTGAGGCGTCAAGAAAGTGGGGCATGGATGGGGCAGAACTTGACTGACATCCAGACTGATCAGTTACAGTATTCCATCCCATTAGCGTCATGCTTCATATTTAAGGAGAGTCTTCTGGTTTTTCTCTCCTCTCCTCTCCTCTCCTCTCCTCTCCTCTCCTCTCCTCTCCTCTCCTCTCCTCTCCTCTCCTCTCCTCTCCTCTCCTCTCCTCTCCTCTCCTCTCCTCTCCTCTCCTCTCCTCTCCTCTCCTCTCCTCGCCTCGCCTCGCCTCGCCTCGCCTCGCCTCGCCTCGCCTCGCCTCGCCTCGCCCTCGCCTCTCTCAGAGACCTGTTCATGGGAGTCTGTTTGGGATTTTCTTTAGATCAGCCTTTGCCATCCTGCCATTTGGCAGAGGCCTTTGGGCCTTTTTTGCCCTTCTTTTTTCTCTGGGACTGGCCGTTGGGACAAGGTGCCACTTGATGTAGATGGAGTTAATGAGGAATTGTCTTGAGTATCTTTTATTTTATATTCTGTTTTAGATATATATATTTACCAGTAGTGTATTAGTATTTTGTTGTTTTATTAAACTGTGTTTATTTCAATCCAAGTTTCTCCCTTCCCTTTCCATTCTCTGCCCTATTAGGGGGGTGGGGGGGGGATGAGTGAGCAGCTATCATGTTTGTATTGCTAGCTAGGGTTAAACCACAACAGACATGCATGTTTGTTTTTTTGGAGACACTTAGAATATGCCTTAACTGTGCAAAGACATAGTAGCTACCAGGCTGGCATGCTCTCAACTATAGAAATAGCTGAAAGGGATATCTCAGCTTGGTTCTGAAAGCAGTACAATGCTTTGTGCTTGGTTCAGAAAGTCTTGCCTATCAGAAGTGTCAGTAAAGTCCTTTACATATCATACAATACAACTCAAGCCCTACTGCTGCATGTTCAGGTGAAGGTGGATTAAGCACCTTTCTATGCCACAAATATCTGAAATGCTCCTGTCTGCCTCTACTCCTCTCATACTCTGAATAAATATCTTGGGAACCTAATGCATGCGTCAGAGTCTAGTCTCAAATTCAGGAGTACATCAGTTAGTCATTTTAGAACCTAACTGATAAGCATCCAAGTCATGAATTGGACTTCAGTTGTTTTCAAATGAAAGTCTGTTTCTGAAAAGAAAGGCAGAATCCCCATAATCAAAAGTGTCTCTTTGTTTTGGATGGCAAAAAATGTGACAAAATGTACTGCGATATTTGCATATTTTTCTCATGAAACTTGTAAATAACTATGAGTTCATCACAATGCTGGAAAACTATTTTTTAATACATGTATATTTCTGAAAGTTTTTGACATCGTTTAGTGTGTATGTATATTTTACTGCCTAAAGTAAAGTACATTTACATTTACGTAACATTTGCAAAACACAAGAGGGAACTGTACAGTCTTGAAACTGCATCTGACTAACACAACCTGGAAGTGCACAGACTACCAACTAGTGCAGATGGAGGGCTGCCATTCTCTTACAATTACTGGTAAATTAGAACACCTAGCAAAATAAGCATAAAAAAACACAACAAAAAGTCCACAGAAAGTACTCTCAGGATTGTTTTTTTTTTTTTAAGAGGAAAAAGAAAACCCTTTAATTGTCTGTCCTTCCATCTCTCCTCAACCTTTTGCTCCTCAAAGAGAATGTCACCATTTTGCAGGTAACCATTTAAATACTTTAATGTCAATTGGTTTGTTTCGTTATAATCTTTTCAATGCAATTTCCTGACAAGTGACTACTGAAGTACCACTTTTTTGAATGTTACTTTTTCCCCAGATATGAATTATTCATTCATTTCACTTACATTTGAATACAAGGTACTTTTAGTTATGTAATACTCTTGTCACAGAAGTGAAAGGTTAAAGCTAGATACAATTTTCCACATATCAGTGCATACATTTAATTTACAATTGTATGATCGGTAATAGAGGCAAATTCAGGCATCTATACAGCTTAATGAGAAACTGAATTTTGGCGTCCCTTGATATTTTCTTCGGTTAGATGAGGTAGCTCCCTCAAAGAATGCTGTCTTTTCCAAATCTCATTGCTAGTTGCATAATTCTACCTTGCTAAAAATTCCACTTGACAGCAAAAGACCCAAAAGTTGGTTACTGCAATGATGAACTTACAGAGAATATTACAATGCACTCTGTGGTTATATTTCCTGTCAATAAGGTGGTTTTGTGTATGTCAGTTTACTTAGTATTGAAGAAACAATTTGAATGCTGTTCAGAAATTCTCAAGATATTTCTGAAGGTCTCAAGGCTGGTGCATGGATTCTGTGAAGGACTTAAGCACTTGGTAATTTGAATTTTTAGATGCTGGGTTTACGGAGTGAGATCTGGGACTCCCTGTTATGTGTTAAGGCTTCCAAAGAGCTCTGAAACAGAACTCTGTAGATGTTTTGTGATAACGCCTAGAGCAATTAAATGCCACCTAAAGCCCTGGTAAGAGGCTCAATCTCAATGGGAGAACAGCTGAAATAAGAAAAAAACAAAACAAAACCAAAAACCTGTGAGGTAGAAAGGCATCTAAAATATCAGTTTATTTTGTGATATTATACTTCTCCAGACAAACCGTGGTTTCAGCATAGCTTTTAGTAGCATATTGATTGCCATGTTATGGGAAGTTAAAGAGATTCATGTTCAGATTTCCCTTAGGCCACAGAGTCTTATTTTTTGCACTTTAGTTATAGCTACAATATAGAAGAGAGGTGACTGAATCACTGCTTGCGAGAGTGGAAAATTTAACCTATGATTTTTGATAACTGTCTATACTGAGCCTGTTTTTAGGCTAGTATGTGTATCTTTAGACAGACACTGACTCTGCAAGCAGGATACAGCAACCAAAAGATGTAAAATAGTTATCCACTGCCTAGCACACACAGAGGATACCTAGGAATTACCAAACACTAGGCTAAGTACTTGTGTGTTCACCACCCCAATGGCTGAGGCATCCAAAGAGCCATCAGCCCCACAGCTCCACCAGAAGATCCAGGGTGCTGCCAAGGGCCTCCACCTACAGCTCCATTGATGGCTGGATCAATGGAAATCAGAGATCAGAGAATCTGACTGGATTCCTCACTGGATTCTCATCACCCTGACCTCCTCTGGCTTTGCCTATTAGGTACCACACCTTTTCATGCTGATATTTTCCCTTCTGAACCCCTGAGCTACTGATGATCCTAAGCATTCTCTTATCTAATTCTGGCCTTCCTCACCTTGGTATAGCCTTTCTCGTAGCCTTTTCTCAGCACTGTGAGCACAATTTATACAGCTGGGCCTGAGCTGGTCTTATGCCTTGGTACATGCATAGCTAAATCCCTAAGAGAGACACCGAGATTACAACGCTACCTACGGCTGATAGCCAAGTCGAGTTGGATAGTAAAACGGAAAAATTGTCCTCATCCACTTTTTGACATACTTTTCCTATGAAAATAGAGTTATTGTGGATATCTGGTCTCAGGAGATGATCCCTGGTTTTAGATTTGGAGTGGAAAGAAACTTGTGCCTGTAGTCCTGGTTCAGGTTCCTCAAACTGGTCTTGATATTTCCTCTTGGCAGGATCTGTGCTCGGAGAAGAGAGTTTTGATTGCTCTTCAGAGATGCATGGCTTTCCCTCTGGATTACCAAGGAAGCTGAGACGTTTAATTCTAGATCGGGGTTTCAGAGGCTCAAGAGCTACAGCATGATGCCCTACAACACTTGTCACCTAAATCTCTTATTGGACCTACTCTTGTTTCCTTTAAAAAGTATTCTAAGTCTCAGGCTTCCTTCATGAGTTGACACAGAGACTCAGAGCAAAAAGTCACACAGATTTCTTATGAACTGTGTTGTGACACTTACAAGAGGCCAGAAGCATTTCAACAGGGTTGCACTAGTACAGTTTGTACCTCAATATTTTTTTCAGTGAGTACCTTCTAAGGCCTCAGACACTGGAGTTGTATTTTCAACAGGGAAAGGTGAGGGGTGCAGCTCATCCTGGCTGAGGCACCTGACCTAGCCAGAACAAAGGTTTCAGCAGCTTAAGAAAACTTTTGGGAAAACAAAAACAAAAAAACCCCACCATAATGAAAACACTTCAAAACTAAACTGGGATTTTGTATCTCCCTTACAATTCAGCAGATTGTATCAAGTGTGAGTTAAAAGTCAACATTTCTAATAACTGAATGCAATTCCTTTAACTGTTGCTGCAGCCCTTGTGACACTGATTCTTATTAGCCTGTTCTTGGCAGTACATTATTGAATCAGGTTGCAGTGTGAAATAGCCAAGGCTGAAAATGGGCTCCAGGCACACACCTAACAGGCTGGCTGCTGCAGACCAGGTGCATTTTATGTTGAAGGTCACAGTTACTGTCTGTCAATGGGGAAAGCATACTGTGTACTCATTTGCTATAACTTCTTCACCCTCCAACAGTAAATAAAACACTTAATTTTAAATTTTTACTTGTATAAAAGGAAAAGGAATCCCTGAGATTCCTTTATTTCTTTTTTGTTTGTATTTTTTGTTTTATTTTTGTTTGTTTGTTTGTTTGTTTTGTTGTTGTTTTCTGTTTTGTTTTGGTTTTAGTGATAGTGCCTACTTCCTGGAGCAATAGAGACTGGAAATACATAAAAATGGTAACATGATCAGATTCTGACATAAAAATAATACCGTAGTGCACTTAAGTAATTTATATTTTAATTTATGTAGATAACTGCAAAATAGCTTGCTTTAAAATATTTTTCATCATATATATGGTTATATTCTTTATGAGATTTTACTGAACAGTGAGGGCTTAATGTTTTGTGTGAAGTGTATTTTTCATAGTTCTTTATTAGTGAATTCCTACTATGTATTACTTTCATGTTTCCCTTACAAATTCAATGTGATCAATCAGCTGCATTATGACCATAAACTTTATTTATGCCTCAGAATTTACAGATAATGAAGGAGTTATTTTATTAATAGTGTCAACTCTTTAATGAAGTTTGTTAAAATACATAATTAACATAATTATTCTTTACATTTTTCAAGCTTTTTTGAAAACCAAAATCAAGCAGATTCATTAGAAATAAGAAAACATAGAAGATGCTAGACTGTTCCGATCCATTGTTTTGCACCATCTTTTTAAAAAACTTTTCATTTTTTATTCTCAGAAGTAGCCTTTTCAGTAATTAGTTACCTTGAATGTCTTCATTTTTATTTAAATGCTCAATGATCAGGCTAATTGAAATTAATTTGGCATTGTCATATTATGTTAATGACAATTCTACCACTTAGCACTTGCATCCTGCAGGCACAATGTTATCAGAGAAATATGACTCGTCCACTTTATCACTTTAACCAAAGACTTTAAATGGATATAAAACAATAGGACCTGGCATATTCCCAATACAAGTTTATGCAATTTCTGATGAAGAATTGTCTCTGAAATACTGATATCTTTGTGATTCAATTAACTTTTTGAGTTCCTTCACAATATGTGTAAAGGCTGACTTTGGCCAGTTCGTTTTCTTCGTATGAATTTGTGGGCCAGATCTATGCTTTAATTCTATTTATGTAACTGCGCCTAATTCAGTTCAGGCAATATTTACCCAAAAGTATAAGATACCCATTTTTTCCTGTATTTTTTTAAGTGCTATTGGTAAAGGAAGTTGAAGTGTATTTTTATGAGGGAAGTATCTTGGCTGACTAAAGGAAAGTGGCACTGTCTCTTTAGATTTTCAGCATAACTGTCTACCATTACATGTAACTCACTCTTGGGAACCAAGATGTGCTCACTGCCTTAAGGCAGATGCAACAGCTGCTCTTCAGAAACATATATTGCTTCTCTGGAGGTCAGAAATCTCAGCAAAACAAAATCTCATTCTTCCATTTATGTTGTCTGTCCTTATTAGCAGCATAGTGATACCATAGAAACTAAAGAGCTTTCACTCTGTGTTCAGCTTTTGACTAGAGCTGATTCCATAAATCAGAATGTCCTGTTTCTGATACTCCTCCGTGCAGTTTGCATTCATTAAGGTTATCATGCTCTTATCTCTTCCACTTTTGTGATTTCTTCCTTCAGCTGTTTTTCAGTGCCATTCATACTTACAGTAAGATTATATTTTCCCAGGAAGCGGGAGAAAAATCCACAAGTGATTCAAAACTACTTCTGTCTTGGAAATGCTGGATAGAAACTCACTTGTCAAAAGGTGTGCCATAAATGCAATCAATGTATTTAGAGCAGACTAGGTTTGCTGCCTATGTGCAGACTAACTGTATCACATATGCACAGTGTACTGATGTTTCCCAGGAGCAGCAGACTCACCGTGCCCATGCTGCAAAGTTAATCTGTACATGCATAGTGAACATGTCTGGAAATTTTGGACATCCCAGCTGGGGGCACAAACTTCTCCAGTTCCCAGACAGAGAAAATTTCTCATCAGAAAAGGGAGGACATGTCTGAGGAAATCCAGATGTATTCTGTCTCTAGTTAAGAATGAAATCAAAACTAAAATATCCTAAACCTACCAGGGTCAGTGTTTCACTATTTTTTCCTTCTTTGGAAGGAGAGAGAACACTTACTGTATTTAAAAAAATATTACAGTAAATTCTCTTCCCCAGACTATTTCCCTTTTTCTGACCAGAATTTTCTGAGTACTCTTATACTTCTCTATACCTGCTTTTTCCCAGTCACACTGTTCCTTAGCCCATGCCTTTTTAGAGTCTTTATCAAGTGTCTTTGTCAGTCTTTTTGAAATTATTTCTGGTTGTTCTTGTTTGCCTATTATTTAAATTATTTGCTAAAATAATTAAATTTTGCATTCCTTTTCCTAAAAGTTTTGCTCATTTCTTGTTCTGTTTCTTTCAGACAAGCATAAGGGAAGATGTTACGTGATTTCAGAATGATTACTTAATCTAACCTACCTTTAAGGATATTGCAGCAGTTGATATGTTATGGTCTCACTGATATACTTGAAGAAATCTGTTAATTTTAGTGGATTTAATTTGAGATTTCTAACTGATGCTGCTACATATGTGTCATACTCATCTATTCTCCTCTACTCAACTATATCACAGTATCACAGTATCACAGTATGTTTGGGATTGGAAGGGACCTCAAAAGATCATCTAGTCCAATCCCCCTGCTGGAGCAGGAACACCTAGGTGAGGTCGCACAGGAACATGTCCAGGCGGGTTTTGAATGTCTCCAGAGAAGGAGACTCCATCACTTCCCTGGGCAGCCTGTTCCAGTGCTCTGTCAACCCACCTTTTCCAACTTTTGGCATTTTGATTCCAAGAAGAGGAGTTTTCCATTGTTTAAACAGTTGTGTTGTGGATTTTTTGTTTTTGTTTGTTTGTTTTGTTTTGTTTTGTTTCATCATTATCTGCAATACTCTAACTCCTCAGACTACTTATACAGATCTGCCTGTATGGTGCTATAAAACCATTTATATTAGGAAATACAAGACATATCAACCGAAGTCTCTCTTGCATAAATCTCTTAACTGAGTCTATATCTTTCTATTCATATGTAATATCTCTAAAGTCTACAGGGACATCTTAGTACAGATTATGCAGGTGACTCTGTTATTTATGGAATGGGATCACTTAGTCCCCAGGTGATTGTAAAACTGCAATCTCACTTTGACAAGATACAAATTGGTTTAGAGAAAACAAATTAATGTGAAGTCTTTAGAAACCAAAGTGATGTTGTTGGAACACAGTAATGTGGTAACTAAATCTAGGAGATGATGATTTAATCATCCACAACCAGAAAAACTTATTTTGAATAATGCTTGCTGACTTCAAGTCACCACCTTTTTGATTTTGTCCCTGAACAGATTTAGCCACTGGATGGAAAAGTCCACCAGCTACCAAAAGAGGAATTAATACATTTAATTTGGTCTCATTCAAACTTTGTGTTAAAAATGATAATCTTGTAGCAGCTAATGAACTTCTGTAATGAAGAAAGAAGGGTGAGCATGGATGAGGGAAAAGAAAGAGCCAACAATGTATTGCAGAGAATAAACACAAACCTTAAAATAATTATTTGATGTGTATATGTGAAATGATAAACTGGTATGATCTATGTTAGGCAATACTAATCAATTCACATAGTGGCACTGATTCTTTTTTCTCTTACTGCTTCAAAACTATCTAATAACTGTCACTTGCCAGGACTATGAGATTTTGGTGAATATATATCAAAATTTTAAAAGAAGTCTTGACTGACTTTGCATCTTTCATGAGAGAGACAGTGATTAGGGACATTTAAGAAAGCATCCCATGAGATATGTGTTTTCTCCTCCAGAAATGATAGACTGTCACAACTGAGCAAGTTGGGTTAGTGACCTGAAGATGATCTACACTATACATTTCCTTGAACTTTTTTTTAACATTTTTTCTTATTTTATATTAGTGTGGGTTCAAGGTGTCTCTCACTAGTAAATTGCTTGTACTGTTCTTTTTATTGCATCAAGGAATATTAAAGTTTGGATTTTGCTTTTCTTCCCCTTCACAAACGTATTTCAAGATATCTACTCCACTTTGCCTTCCATCCCAAAAGATTCTACTTTCTTTCCCTTATTTCTCCTTCAGCTATCTGGCATGTTCCTGTCTTCCAGTTTATCAATATTTGACAACTCAAAACACAGGCCTTTATTTGACAGAATTAAATCCCGTGTGCAGTAGCCACTATGATAATGTAACAATTCAGGTTGAATGATCTAGGTTGGAAGGGACTGCAGAAGGTCTCTAGTCCAATCTCTTACTCAAAGCAGGGTCAATTATGGGATCAGAACAGGTTTCACAAAGTATTGTCCATCTGGGTCTTGAAAAGCTGTGTGCAAAAATGAAGCCTGACCAGCGTCTATGGGTAACTTGTTCCTACTTCTTTACCATCTTCCTTTCTCCTTATATTCAATAGCAATTTGTTTGAATTTATGCTCATTTTCTTTTCTCTCATCATGTAGCTCTCTATCTCACGTCTGTCTCTTTCTCAGTGATGTCCCCATAGGCAACCAGGTGATGTGAGGTGCTTTCAAATACTTCTTTGACACAGGCTGGACAAGCTGTGTTCTTCCAACCTCTTGTTATGGGGCTGCCAATCACTTGAGCCCTAAACTTAATGGCTTCTTCTGAACTCAATGAAGTCTGTCCTTCCCATCCAAAACTGGATGGACACAGTACCCCAGGAGTGATCTATCACTTCCTTCAAACTTCACAACAGAGCTCACTACAGGCTTATGTCTGGCTTTCCAGTCTGTCAAGACCATCAGTGTCTTTGCCCAGAGCTGCTCCTTGACCTGTCCATCCCAATCTGTTATTTTGCAAGAAATCGTTCCTTCTCAGGTGTGGACTTTGCATTTGGTCTTGAGTAAGAAATGTATGAGAGTTGAGTAAGAAGTAACAGAATCAATATACAATGGTGATTGTATGCTTTGAATCAATCAATCATTCTTTTACCAATTTTGAAAACATCAGACAGTGTTCAGAATATTATTGTAGCAATACTGAAGACTCTTTTTCTTCCCCTCCTTGTCCCGTATTGATCTAAGCTAGCAAGAAATAATAAAATCTACTGTTCTTTCAACTGTTTAAAGTTCTTCACTAATTTATTTAAATATTAAATCCAAGTAATCTAATAAGACCAAAATAGAGCTCATTCTTTTATATTCTGCTTTTCTTTTGCATCTCAAAAATTCACACTTTTGAGCCTTCCAAAATGTTCATAAAGATTTCTGATAGAGAGGAATAAGAGAAAAAAGTCTCCAATTAATGTTCCTTTAAATAAAACATTTGTATTTGTAAATTTGTCAGATTTTTAAAAAGTTTTTGAAGTCTTGAAGAGATTATTCATACATGGTATCATATAGAGTTCATTCATTTGAACAGGAAAACTGAATGTTACGGGAGACCTTTTTATAAATTTGATAACAGTTAAATTCTTCATTACAGTCTTGTAAGTACAGAGGTCATATCCACCGAGCTTTATATGGCACTTGACCACCCAAGAGTTTTCTATACCTCCTATAGATATGGTTCAGTACGATAAAAGTCAGTTTTCCACACTTGATCAGAATGCAGAGTATGTCAGGCAATATTATGAAATTTAAAACATTTTAGCATTAAAAACAAATATTTTCCCTTTGTCTACAAATGTCACTTAGGTATTGATGGATCCCAGTTGCCATATTTCCCATCACATTAGGCTAAGATACATACAGTTGAAAATTTATGGCTAGAATTTAAGCAATTAGTTTTGAGCAGCTAAGTAATGACTATCGCATTTTGGCTTCATTTCAATCAGACTGATGTATAAATACAGAGTTTAAACTTGTGTTTTGTTAGCTGATTGGTCAGGCTAGTTAGTTTTATAAGACCAGTGTTTTGCAAGCTTCCCAAATTATCATTCTAAAATGTTAACGATTCTAAGAAGAGTTTATAACCTTTTAAATTTTCTTCAGCTTTATGTCTATCTGTCTTATAAGCTTCAAGCTAAAAAAAAGCCTTTGTCATATTACCTCAGGGAGAAGAAAACAGGCATTCTTGTAGTATGTTTTACTTTGTCTGTTTAATAACAAATATGCAGACTATAGCCTCCTTCCAAAAAGAGGATGCAATGGTAGGAAGGAAATGTGATTTATTTGAACCAGCTGTCACTCATGCACAGTAAGACTGGGAGAATTAGAAAGAGACCCCAAAATTACTCAGAAGACAACCATGTCCTAACAGTGTATTCAACTGTTCCCTTGAAGCTACCTAAGAGGCATCACTGTGGTCCAGTGGAGATGAACATCTGTACCCTTGCAGACTGTGAATTGAATGAACTGAAACTCAAGGTCAGATAATATTATAAATATATGCTGGAATTATTGTTAGCTGTATGGAAGCAACTGATTATGATAGAGATAGAAAATTCTGAGAATCTATAGCATGGTGTGGGTTCTTGCTACAATTTCTTATCTGAGCAGAGCTAAGGAAAAAGGGCATCTGGAAACAGAAAGAGTGAATGCAGCTAGCTAGAAGTCATTTGGTTTCTGTTTGTTGATAAGAGACAAGCATTTGAATTTTTTACTAAAAATGTATACATTTTTCTTCACATGCTTTAAAGACATTCAGGAGAGACATGATATATTTTAAGCCATGTAACCAGCTAAATAAGCTTTGAAAGATCAAAGGCAAAGTATGGTCTTAGATATGAACAATGAAATAAAGAAGTGTAAATATTATGCCAAACTATATTAAAAAGCCTAGACTATTGTCCAGAGTTTAATTTCATGAAGTTAGGTGGTAATAATACTGCATTCCAGAATTTCTAGTTAAGGAGGAAGGACAAGAGGAAAGAAGAAAAAAAGAAAAAAGAAAAAAAAGAAAAAAATACACATAAAAAAATTATTAGTTTCAGCATTTGTTTAGGTTCTTTCAAGAGGCAGTAGAAATAGTCCATATTACTGTTGTTATTAAATTTGATTTCCAGTAAATATCTGTGTACTGTTTATGTAATTCTGGTCAGAATGTCTTGCTAATACACTGGTTTTGTGATGTATTTTGAAGCCTCTAACAATCATTTCTTAGTCCTTTGAGAGTATAATTTTGTTTGGTTTGGTTTTGTGTTTTGTTTGTTTGTTTTTAACTGACTTTAAATAATTATGAAAAGTAGACTAGTTTCATCATCCCATGGTTAACAGCAATCCCATGAGGCTGTTAAAAGAAAAATACATCTTCTTATAGATGTAAAAGCACATTCCAAATAAAACTTTTTCCAATACTAGAATTTGAATTTCAACCAATGCCAGGATTTGACCTTGTGTCTTCTGAGTTTAGGGTCTATGCTTAAGTCAGGGCTACATCTTTGTAACAGAAAATATTGTCTAGACCACAAGCAGTGGAAAATTCTTCAGTTTTCCAGTTAACTATGTCTAGAAGAAATAATCCCTGACAACTACTTAAGGTGTTTGGCACTGGTAAGCCAAAGTAATTTATATTTTATGAAAGTCTTCCATGTGTCTCAGTGAAATAAAGTTTGCCAATAATTTATTTAGTTGAAATGTTCTTTTAGGGTACAGACTTTCCCTGTTTGCCTATGTCTCACATAATGTCTAAGGAATAAGCAAAGAGTATATTGTGAAGCCTGTTGTTTCAAGTTTAGACATAGGTTTAAATACAAACACACAAACAAACAAAATGCAAAACAAAACATCAGAAGGAACATGTGACTAGGAAGAGAAAGCATTAAAAAGTTGATCAACTCAACAAAATGGTGACAAGGTTCACAGAAATTCAGAAAAGGGCCATTCTTCTGTAAGACTAAAACAGCAAGACATAAGAAATTCCTGCCTGAATAAACAAGTCAGGGTTTGGTTGTTGGTTTTTTTGTTTGTTTGTTTGAAGTGCTCAATACATTAAGCTCCTATGATAATTATTATTTTTCTATAGTGCTTTTTTTAAAAGATATTTTTAAACGTTTTTTTCATAGTTAGGGATGTGAATCAAAGAAAATAATACAACATTAATTTTTAAAATTATGGTTATATAGTAAAATTAAAGACAGATAGATATGGTGAACTGGAATTCCTGTCTGCTCTTAATAATAAATGTGATCAAGAAACATTTTCTATACAAAGTGTAACAAAATTAATGCTACATGAAATACAGTGACTAAAAGGATATAAGGAATATGCTGTGAAAACTCACATGAGGTTGTTGCTTTTATTAAAGTGAACAAATGTCTCTTCATTCTTTTTAGGCTGTTTGGAAGAGTGTGCAGATTTCTTAATCCACATAAAATGATGAAATTAATACCCACAGCATAACACTTCTAAAACCTTTTACATTATTTATATTTGTACTAATGAATCACTAAACACAGGTGTCAGAAGAAATAACACAAAAAAGGTTAATTTTTAGTAAGCTATCAGTTGATTTATAGTTTCTTGGCCAGTGGCTAGAGCACCCAGAGGCCTCGGGGGAAGAAAATTTAAAAATACTGTTTAAAAAACAAAACAAAACTTGGTTCCAAAGATAGGCATGAATGCAATACTCACTGTATGAACTGCTTATGCTGCAGAAGGAGGTGTCAAAATGATTGCAGCTTACTAAATTTCATGTTCTTTTATGTAAGAGAGCATGCAGTAGCCTTTAAAATCGGCACTGTCAGGATCAATTTGAAGTCAACTGTACATTATAAAAATGAATAAAAAAACACTTGGAAAAGTTGGTAAAAGAAGACAGAAGAATATAAGAAAGTCACTGTGCTGTATCTGACTAAGAAGGTAGATTGTAAGAGATTTTGTTTTCTTATAATGAACAGTAAGAAGAAGGGATGATAATGGGTAGAGAATGCTGTTGTGATTAAAATAGCCTAAATTTGCATTATGTCTTTCAAAGATTTATATCTTTGCTTATAAATAGAATTAATTTTGACAAATGTATTATTCAAAATGAAGACTTGGAATAACATTCAAAGCCATTAGGTCAAGTTAGGAATTTATATTAGTTTTTCTATTCTTTTCAGACTCTTTAATGAAATACCTTGAGAACTGCTGAGGCCTCTGAAGTAGTTGTCATTAAAAATGCATGCATGGAGGGAAGGTGTTGATTGGGTCATTAGATATATTTATAAAAGATATTTGTCGATTGTTAATCTTTTGAATATTACCTCAACCGGAAAGCTGACATCACCACCCTCCCAACAAAGACACATCCTCTCTTTTATACTTTTGAAAGAGCATCTGATCTGTAATTAACTTAGCTGATTTTGAAAAATTGAGAGTCATTCAATCATGAAACTTTCTACCATGACCTAAGGCTGAAAGATTACCTGCTGTGAGAGAATTACATATGCTGACTATCCAGAACAGTTGGACTTGCTTAATTGGTTCCAAAGTCGTATACATTTAGAATAGTCTCTTTCCTAGTTACCAATTTGAGATACATTAAATTTCAGAGAAATTCAGCTATACAGTTACACTTTAAACAGAAAGGGAAATCCAGCTTTTATTTGTACTGTCAGAATTAGCATTTGCTGTTCGCTAACTTACCTTGAAAATTGTTCATCAAAATACTACTAAATTATGCTATAACATTTCAGCATAGCGTAAAGTATACTACTTTGTGAAGATTTAGCTGTCCTTTTCCTCCAATTGCTCAGCTACACATGGAGAAAGTTGCTTTCACTCTCTGCTTTGCAGCTTTATAACAAGCACAAAACTGGTGGCTTGGGAGAAGGGAGGGAGAGAACCAGAAAAAGCAGACAAGAACAAGGCTTAGACGCTTGATACAAACAACACTCTCCTGAGAGGTGGCAGATGTGAATTTTTAGTTCTCTGGGTTTTATAGGATTTTAAACACCAGACTGCTCTTTCAAAGTAAAGTTCTCCTTTTCTTCCATTTTAAGGGAAAGTCATTAGGTTTTGTATTGTCTGAGAATCTTGGTCTAGTCCTTGTGAATTAAACTTGAATTAAATTTTTCGTTGGGTCAAGCCTCTCTTCTTATCCTTATTTAAGAAAGACAGGAAGAACACTTATGAAGACATTGAGACATTTGAACTGTCACGTCTGGTGTCAGCTTACAAGATATGGGCTGGTAGGGCTGGCCAATGTGGCACAACACTCATACTCTTCTGGAGCAGTGATTAGAGTGCCAACAAGATACTGCTCAGAGTAAGAAATACGATCAGCTGCCTCCAGCCAAGCATCTGAAGCCTACATCTGGGCTTAACCAGGTGTAATAAACTGGAGAAGGATTCTTAGCCAAGTTTAAGACTGCATGATTAGAAATGTTTGATGAGGTAGTGATTTGACTTGGCTAAGTAAGAAGATGTAGTATATTAAATTACTAGTTAAAAGCTAATTCTTGGAGCCATAGTCATAAAAATCTCGTAGTACAGACCCAGAACTGCTTATTTCTGAGTAGGCAAGAGCCAATTTGGTGTCAGATCTTTCTACATCATGGACTAAGGCTGCACAAAGAAGGAAAGGCAACAATTTAATTTCACATGGTTCTTTGTGGTTCTAGGAGTGCACATCCACATTGTGTTTTCACAGGCAATGAAGTCCATGACGGTTGTGAGTTCTAGGTATAAACTGCACATGCGTAGAGTGCTAAATGCTGGAGGACCTTGCATTCAGTATTCACGGAAGGACCTACAGATGGTTCCCTGTTGGATATCTTCAAATTCTGTTCCACCAGGAGGGAAACTGCTCTGGGAAAATGAAAATTATGCTCAAATGTGTATTATAAGATTTCAAGTGCAAACTGAACTTGCACTGAGAAGAAACTGTTCAAAGAAACCCTGCAGCACACTAAAAAACTAATGCATCCTCTGTGCGAGTCCACAAATGAGCAAGTAAATGTGCTCCCTTATCCTCTGTACTTTCTCTGTCCCAGTATTTAGACACTCTGATACATGGTCTCTGCTTTTGCTCTTTATTCAGACAGCTGTTGAATACAGAAGCATACTAACGTATTTAAACTTCTGGTTCCCCCCAAAAATAAGACAGTTATTAGTTCAGTTAATCTTCATTCTTGTGCACTCTTTCTTATATTTTATGGATTTTCAGTTTTGGGATATTTTGGATGCCATTTCAACAGAACAAATAGGGATTGCCCTCCTTCTTCCATAAACAGTATTTATTGTTGAAATGTGCACATTGTCTCACCTGAAAGGAAAAAGTACGCCTTTTGCAGTCCTCAGAAATTAGTGGTTCCTTAGTCCTTCAGGAATGAGTTTGTTCTAAATCCTTTTTTGGATATGATAAAATGTCCTGCAGGCCTCCATGCCTCTGCTGTGTAAAAAATCTTGCATTTCATATGCACCCTGAAGACAATATTTCTTACCGGCTGTCTATTTGCAGCTTCTTGTCCATCCTAAAGTTTTCTTGGTTTAGTTTGCACTGTACTTTGCAGACACTTCAATCTCTTTATTCAATCTAGGAAGAATGATCTCTAACAGATGTGAAAGTAGGTGAAAAATAAGCACCATTTCCTTTATAGGTTATGGCTCATCTTCATACTCATTTTGAATCTGTAGAGCTAGATGGTTTCCTGTGTTACTCAAAATTCAGTGCCCTTTAGATCTCATGGTAACATCATTCAAAACAAGCAGAAGAAGAAGGATCCATATTTAAGGATCTTAGCAGTCAGTTTATTATTCCAAAAAGAAAATAATTGTTTTTTAGCTTGTCAGAGGTGTTAATTACAAACTGTATATTTTAATTATTATTGGCACACATTAGTGTAGTACATCTGGTAGAAAAAGGATGATATCATTCTTAGCCATTTCTGTAGCACAATTTTTTCCATAATTACTCTGTCTTTAATTTGAATAGTTAAAGAGATGGTATTCATTCCAATAAGAAGGAATCTTGGTTGCTACAGTGGGGAAGTTATTTTTTCCTTTACATGATCCTTTTTACTTAATATCAACACTAGCACCAAATTTAGTTGCATGCTGCTTAAATATTTGTAACCAGCTGTGAATGTATTTTTTTTAGTATGGTGCATGAAAAAGTTCTCCCTTTTCTTGAGCTATAGGTGTTAATTGGTATCTTTATATCTTGCTAATTAAGTTCTAGCAACACCTTTGCTTTCTTCCTTGCTCTGAATTTAATGAGCTCTCTTGTTGTATTAATTTATTAGATAATTAGATAAAACACACCAAAAAAAGTTTTTAGAGCAGCTTTGAACCAGTAGGATTAATAGATTTTAGAGAGACAACATACAGTACACAAATAATCAGTATCATATGCTGTTTATGAAGAAATTTATTGTATTAACATACAAACATTTCTAATTGTACAAGTGTGTATTTCACTGTCATATAGTGTCAGACTGATGTGTTAAGGTATCTGTTGATTCTGTGAACTAGAGCAACATCATATAACTAAAATCACCTTAAAAGGAAGAGAAGGTCTTTTGTAGTCATAGAGATACAGTATTGAAAAGGCTTGATATGTTTTCTAGTAGTTTTCCTGACGTAGGGTGGGATCAGCTACACTGTGTCAACCAAGACTGATTTTTTCAAGTCCCTTTTAAAAAGCTCCATTTATGAAGATCTGTAGGGCAAGACTTACGAGGAGGCTTGTTCAGCTTCAAAAAAGCTGAGGGGTGATCCTGTAATTTACAACTTCCTTGAGAGGAACAGCAGAGGGGACAGTACTGATCTCCTCTCTGGTAACCAGTGATAGGACATGAGGAAATGAAATGAAGCCGTCTCAGGAGAAGTTCAGATTTGACATTAGGAAAAGGTTCTTCAATGAAATGGTGGTCGCTCACTGGAACATGCTCCCCAGGGAAGTGGTCATAGCACCAAGACTGTCAGAGTTCATAGTGGGTCTGGGTGATGCTGTTAGTCATATGGTTTAGTTTTTTAGGTAATCCTGTGAGAAGCAGGAAGTCGGACTAGAGGGTCCTGACAAGACCCTTCCAACTTCAGATATTCTGCTATATGATTCTATTATTTTAATCTCTATGGGCAATTTACCTTAGTGTTTCATTGTCTTTAAAGATTTTTTGTTTTGTTTTGTTTTGTTTGTTCGTTTGTTTTCTGGAGTCAAACCCAATCCTGTCCAATACAAAATAGAGAATTCATTATTTCCTTTCTTCTTACAACAGTGTTTTATATATCTAAACTGTGATTCATACCCTTCTCTAGTTTTCGTTTTTGTATGTTAAACAGAAGTACATTTACTTCAGTCTTCTGATCGTGTTTTCTAAAGCTCTAATCATTCTTCACTAATCTGCCTGAAACTCATCTCTCTTGATGTATATCTAAAACATTACAGAAAATTTATTTATTTTCAGTAAATAGCTTCCCATGTGTCTCTCCCACACAATTTGCTCTTCTAATAACATTTTTCTGTTGTTCCTGCTCATATAGTTGGGTATTTGCTGCTTTTCTATAAAACCACTTCCTAATGAGCTGTTCCCCATAGTGCGTTCAAAATTGTAATGTTCTCACACAAGTGTCCTTGTCTGCTTGTCTATACTGATCTTTACCTTGTTGGTTTTGGGTTTTTTTTGTTTGTTTTGGTTTTTTTTTTAAGCTTGAGTCCTTCTTTCAATTTATCAAGATTATTAAAAGAGCAAATACAGCCCTTGAATACTTTTGCAGTCCCTCTTAGCTCTTCAGGTTTAATAAAGCTATTCACCTATTCACTGATCCATCACTTAGGAGAAACTACTTCTAGATCCTCTTTTTGCATCATACTTCCACTTTGGCAACAAACTGCATTCAGGACAGTAGCTAAAAATAATGACCATATAGCTTTTTATCCACATCAAAGCAGTTCCATCAATATTATGCCAGTTTTTCCTGCCAGCCTTGCTGTGGAAATATCATATAAGATATTATCAAATAAAGACGTGATGGACTTATGATTTTTTTCTTCATTGTAAAAGCCTACTATGTGCTGTAGAAGAAAAATACGTGGATTCAACACCATTTTTTTTTAGGAGTTTAGGTTTGCCACACCCCATTATTTTCTAGAGGTTCACAAAAGTTTGAGTTATTGTTTATTATAATACTGAATTGAAGATGACTGGTATGTAATTCTTTGTCTTTATGTCTTTCTTTTTCAATATAGTAATTATGTTTACCTTTCCCCAAGATATCTTGCTCATTTTCAAACATTTTAAAGAATAACAACAATCAAACTCAGGAGTACCAGCCATTTGTAAATCTTCCATTTCATTTTAGCAAACTCTAGCTTATAAGATCATAACCTCGTAGTGATATGAATTGTGTTAACCATCTGCAAGACATTAAGCTCTTCTAATGAAGACTGATGGAAAATGGAAATCAAACACTCTGTCTTTTGTAAATCAGAAATAAAATATATCAGAAATTCATTTTTCAATTAATAGTGATGTATTTACAAAAAATCTTCTTTTTATCTCTTAAATGTTAGTTGAAATTTGTTTCATTTCTTGAACATTTTGTTGTTGTTTTTTTTCCTCTGCTTACCTCCACTGTTCTTTTAGACTCTTTAATATTCTGAATTTGTTTCTGCCCTAGGTATACTAACTTCTTTTTCAGATGAATGAAGATTTCATTATTTAATCAGCAGATATCTGCATGTTATTTCTTTTTGGGGAACATATGTACTTTTGCTGCTACTGATGTACTTTTGCTGTCTCTTAATGTCTGTCTCCCTGTAATTCTCTGGTGCTTGGTAAAACTATCTTCTTAGATTCCTTTTTAAATTCTGTTGTTTAGGTTTCTTAATTTTCTGAGGAACATGTATTTTATACTTATTTTGTGTTCATTCTCTTGATGTTTCTTATTCTCATTTAGGCATTCACCAATAGATTTTTCCTTTCTAATTGCTTTTAGTGTTCTGTATATTAAAAAAAAATCAGAAACATATTCTATCACAATGTCAATCATTCTAAGAATTTACTGGGTCAAGAATTGTCTGTGTTTGCTATATTCAGGGATCCCTCAGGAATAAGTAGTTATAACCCCTAGCTTTTGGTCATTCTATTAGTTATTCATAACGATAGTAAATGCTCTTATAGTGGGGATGCCTATATTCTTTCCACATTAATTATTAACCATGCACTTCCCAGAGAGCTCCTCCTCTGTATTCAGAACATCTATGCAGCTATTTCACCTTTCATAGGTCTTCTCTTGTTATCTCTCTCTGTTCTTTCTGAAAATTTATACTATATTTTATTACAATCCTCTTATTCATCCTGTCAATATATTTTAATGCCAGAAAATAAAATTGTTTGTGCCTTAAGATTTTTAGCTCCAACCTTTTCTTCTGTTTTTCACTTATCTGAATAACTGATTGTTCTGTGAATATGAACAGACATCCTGATGAATGCATTGATTTGAATGGGAATATTTAACTGAAGTTTAAAATTGGACAAATTTATCAAACCATGCTATTAGTGTATATGTATGAGAAGTATGATGAAGCAGAATCTACTGTATAGTTCTGTCCTTGGAAAGTGATGCCTAACAGACTTTCTGATCACACCTATGAGTCTTAGACAAGTACCTCAAACATGGATTTTATGAGCTTATAGCTCCTGTACTCATGTTTTAGCTAACCTCACTTTAAAATAAAGCATATGACTATATTCATTAGTTTTTGGCTGATTAAGATTGCTTTTCTTTAGGGCTGAGTATCAGATACTCATCAAGTCATACTCTTCAGAAGTAAAGTTATCTACTGTTCAACCCCAGTGATGGGTTCTGGGCACTGGTCTCCCTCTTTTCCACTTCTTCCTACACTGTCTAAGCAGGAACATGCATTATTCTAGTTTTGATTCTAAAACAAGTTTGTCTTTGTAGAACTCATGTTCAACCTCAAGCCAGAAGGGTGACTAAGAAAGAAAATTGAGGGGTTTTTATAGAGCATATAGTTCTCATGACTTACATCCACTCAGGATGTTCTTCCTCTGCATACCTTATTCAGGTAGATTAATTTTATGTATGATGATTTACCATAACATTGGTTAGCCATACTAAGCACTCTTGCTGTGGACAAAGAGATTTTCTTTTCAACTTGTTGGCTTCACTTTTGAGTCTGTTCTAAACAAAACAAAACAAACAACAATAAAATAAAAAATAATTACTTTGTTTCAGTGAGAATTCATTCAGATTCCAAAGGGGAAAGAAACTTTGTATAAAACAGACCAACAAAAGATGACTGAAAGTTAAACAAATACCTGTGGTACTATAGTTCACTCTCTACCACATAGAATTGATATATACTGTGTCTGCATGTTACCAGGAGTTTTAAAAAATATTTGAAATAGTATGTCCAGCTTCCAAATGTTGAAAAAATTAATCAATGTATATGTATAGCAGCATATTTAATATTAGTTATTTTCTTATACCATTAAACATTATGATTTCTCACCATGCTTTATTTGTGACAGCACATTTTAATAAAAAGAAAAAAGAAAATTAAAAGCTTATCAAGTTCGCACTAATTCAACCCTCCAAAATTACAATAAGGCCTCTTGAGGAAAGATCTTTGCAGAACATTGTTATTTTCCTAGTCAATTACCAAAAAAAAAAAAAAAAAAGTTACAACTGGCTATGTCATAATGTCTGGTTTCTTATGGCATTGTACTCTTTGCTCAGTACCCTGTACCATCGTAAAATATCTTATTTTTCCTCACCGGTCTCTGAGAAAAGGCAGCATGCAAGAGATCAAAGTCTACTGGAGAGTCAAAATTTGCAAATATCCTGTGTGTCCAGCTGCATGAAACAGAAAGTTATAAGAGCTGGGTTCTGCTTGACTTACCTTCAGTGAGCCACTCATTTAAGTTTTTCCTTCTATAATCAAAAATGTGTAGAAATTGAGTCAGTTCAACTGTGTTCAAATGGTTAAGTGAAACAAAATGGTACCGAGTAGAGTTTACAGACCGCATGACGACATAGTTCTCCTTTCCCTAGGAAACCAGGTGAAAAGAGTGAATGTTGCTTTCTTATCCCACTCCTTAAAAAACATTTTAGAAATTCATGCAGTGACAAGGGACTGTGAAATACACTTTATGGCATTAAGTTCATTACTTTCCTTTGTCTGCTACTGCTCATTGGTTTTTCTTTCATTTGTCCACTTATTTAATTCTTTATCTATAAACAAGCTTTTAGGAACCAATCTCAGTCTCTAGACATCTTTGATTGGTGTCTGGGCTTGTATGTTAACATAGAAATAGAAGATACAACCCTATACATGTCCAGAGTAACTTTCTAAATCTTCCACATTTCTTTGAACATTAATATTTTTAGGGGTTTTTTTATGTTTTTTTGTCTCTGTGGACAGTAGTAATACAATTTAATCTGCTCTAGATGATTTATTGAATGTAGGAACCAGTTTACCTATTCTCTGGCTATTAGTTTGTTTTGTAATTGGCATATCAGTAAGTTAAGTATAAAATTTCCTCACATGTTTAATTGCAAATTTCTCCTCCGGCCTTCATGACTGAGGCGTGTTTGGGTTTAGTTTCAGGTTTTTACTGCCAATTTCATTAGCAGGAACTGGTAGAAAAATTTTGGTTTAGTGCTCAGGTTAGAAATGCTATTGCTCTCTTACATATCACTTCCTGAGTATTAACACATTCTGAATCGCAATTTAAATGCAAAATAAAATTAAAAAAAAAAGTTGAAAAATAAGATTCAGATTCTTTTTAGTCACCTTTCATAAATTTACACTAGGTAACCACCTCAGGATTCCATAGAATCACGGAATCAAAGAATGTCGGGTTGAAAGGCATCGCAAAGATCATCTGGTCCAGCCTCTCTTGGCAAAAAAAATCATCTAGACAAGATGGCCCAGCAACCTGTCCAGCTGAATCTTAAAAATGTCCGATATTGAGGAATCCACAACTTCCACAGGGACATTATTCCAATTGCTGTTTTTTCTCATAATTAATCTTTTTCCTCTTGTGTTCAATCAGAACTACTCCTACAATTATACAGTCCTAAAATTGCATTTGGCCCTTTGAAGGCAACCACGAGGCTGATGTGGCCCTTGGTGAATATGAGTTTGACACCCCTGCATTAGATGCTGGAACATTGTGATGAGGTCTCCCCTAAGCCTTCTTTTCTAAAGGCTGAACAAGCCCATTTCTCTCAGACTTTCCTCACAGGGAAGCTTCCCAGTCCTTTGATCATCTTTGTGGACCTTCTCTGCACTCAACCCAGGCTGTCTACATTTTTAGAGTGTAGTGGGAACCTAAGCTGAACACAGTATTCAAAGTATGGCCTGACAAGCACTGAGTAGATGGGGATGATGACTTCTTTGCTTCTGCTAGTGATGTCCTTGCTAATGCATCCCAGTATCCTGTTGGCTTTCTCTGCTGCAGCAGCACACTCTTTACTCATATTGAGCTTGTCTACCAGGATCCCCAGGTCCCTTTCCACAGAGCTGCTCCTCAGCTGGGTAGATCCCAGCCTGTGCTCCACTCCTGAATTATGTTTTCTCAGGTGCAAGACCTTACATTTGTACTTGTTGAACTTCATATGGTTCTTGTTATCCCACTCTTCCACCTTATCCAGGTCAATATTCAGGGTGGCTCTCCCTTCTGAGATGTCCACTTCCCCAGTCAGTTTCATCAAGTTACACTTGATTGCATCATCCAAATCACCTATGAAGATGTTAAACACTTTGGGGCCCAATGTAAAGCCCTGGGGGACCCTACTCGTGACAGGCTGTTAGTTTGAAAAGGAGCCATTTACCACCACCTCCTGGGTATGGCTTGTCAGCCAGTTCCCCAGCCACCACAGAGACCACTTGTCTATACCATAATGCATCAGTTTCCCCAGGAGGAGGCCATGGTAAACTGTATTGAAAGCCTTGGAGAAATCTGGGTAAACAACATTCACCACTCACTCCATATCAACCAAGTAGGTTACAGATTTGTGAATACACTACTTACCCCTGGTTAAATTCGTGCTGGGTCTTCCCAGTCATATACTTCAACTGACTTGTGACAGCTCCAAAAAGATTCATTCCATAACTTTCCCAGGGACTGTAGTAAGACTGATGGGCCTATCGTTTCCTGGATCTTCCTTTAAGCCCTTCTTGTAGATGCCCCCATCTACATTAGCCTTCTTCCAGTCTTCTCGGACATCCCCCAGTCTCCATGATTTCTCAAAGACTGTAGAGAGAGTCCTCGCAACAACTTCAGCCAGTTCTCTTAACACTCACAGGTGGATATTGTCTACTCCACCCCAGTGCACTGGAGATAAATAGAAACTTATTTGTGAATGGGTTGAACTTAAAAATGTCTTTCAGTCCTATTTTCTGTGTTATTTATTTATTTGCTTGCTTGTCTATGGCTTGAAATTTGGGAAAAGGTTTGTATGTTTTCCCTGGATCTGACAACTGCACCTACAGCTATTCCTTCCCATGTATTTGCCTTCTGCAGACAGGGAAGAACATGATGCAGAGCTCTGAGATTGGTTTGCAGAGTTCCCACAACATTTTCCCCTCCTACTCTCTTTCCCTTCCTACACTCTTAGTCTTTCTGTTCTGAGAAAGTCTCTGCTTTATTCTGCTTTTCTTAACATCACAGTTACCTTGCAGATCAGGTCCTTTCCTTTGGTGGCCATGACTCATATTCACCAGTTTCAGAAGGATCCTTCAGAGAACTCAGTTTCTGTTTTCCACTGAAATTTTACAGGATTTTGTTAATTTTCTTTCTTCTTTATGGATAAATACAAATTTAACTACTGCAGCTTTACGCTAGCCTGTATGTCTTCTCCAAATGGTAAAACTGCAGCCTCTCTGACATCTTCATATGTCAAGCTCAGCATGGATAACATTTAATTTTCCATCATACCACTGATGGCAGTTCTATATAGCAAATTGCCTACTCTGTAGGAGACTGCCAATAATAGAAAATGATCATACCATTGCTTAAGAAGGTGCTAGAGATGCCAAATTCATCAGGTCTGAAACAGGTCCTGACAAAGTGATACTGGGATTCTTAATTCACTCATCTTGTGGCTTCCTTGTCAGTGCTTTCACCCATTCCCCTAACTGTGGAAGTTTGACACGTGTGATATGCTGAAAGAAACAAGTTTGATTTATTGTTGTGCTTCAGCTCCTGTAGTCATACACACCACTACCCTATCTATATTCACCTCCAGATGATTTTGATTACATTATTTTTTTACTTTGTTTTACTTCTTCCTGTTTACAGACATTCCTTTCTTGCCCTTACATATCCGTTTCTCTGCCCCAATCCCCTCTCACAAAAGTATCCTGCCCATAATTACTTTTCCTTTTTTGAACATCATAATTTTTGACAAGGCCAAGTGGAAGGTCCTGCGCCCGGGTTGGGGCAAACCTCAGCATCAATACAGGCTGGGAGATGAATGGGTAGAGAGCAGCCCTGAGGAGAAGGACTTGGGTTTACTGGCAGATGAAAAATTGGATGTGAACTGGCAATGTGCACTTTCAGCCCAAAAGGCCAATTGTATCCTGGGCTGCAAAAAAAGAAGTGTGACCAGTAGGCTGAGGGAGGTGATTCTTTCTCTCTACTCCACTCTCATGAGTCTCCACCTGGAATATTGTGTTCAGCTCTGGGGTCTCCAGGAAAAGAAGGACATGGACCTGTCCGAGTGGGTCCCAAGGAGGGACACAAAAATAATCAGGGGACTGGAGCACCTCTCCAATTAAGAAAGGCTGAGAGAACTGGGGTGATTTAGTCTGCACAAGTAAAGGCTCAGGGGAGACTTTATTGCAGACTTTCAGTGTATAAAGGGGACTTATAAGAATGATTGAGAGTGACATTTTTCTAGGACCTGTAGTGATAGGACAAGTAACAATTTTAAACTAGAAGGGATTAGATTTAGGAAAGGAAGGGAAGAAATTTTTAACAGTGAAGATGGTGAGACACTGGAACAGGTTGCCCAAAGAAGTTGTGAATTCTCCACCACTGGAAATGTTCAAGGTCAATTTGGATGGGACTTTGAGCAACCTGGTCTAGTGGAAGATGGCCCTGTCCATGATGGAGGGGGGGCTGGAACTAGATGATCTTTGAACATCCCTTCCAACCCAGACTGTTCTATCATGATTCTATGATTTTATGTCGGTTTTGGTTTTGCACATTTGTAGTAAAATTAGGCATTTTTGATGCTGTTACATTAGCAATCTTGGCCTCATATATTATTATTGATACACTTGCCTAGGTACTGATGGCCTTAGAAGATTTTACTCCAAAAGTTTTCTCAGTGCTTCCCCTCTCAGTTATCCTGCTTCTTCTGTTATTGAAAGCTGATGATGTTTATTGAAGCCCTGAAACTTTGTCAGCTTGACAGGACCAATGCCATGTTTTTGGCTTATGCTGATGCTGCATAAATCTATATTACCTTATTTGTTTGATTCAGAAAGCTGGGCTTTGACTCATCAAAGACAGAGACTGAGATTTATTCTCCGTATTTGCTAAAGCATTGTCATGTTCTTCAGATTTATGATGCTTTCTATTGACTCCTAGCTGCTCAAATATGGCCATACTCTTTGATTTTAAAGTTACGTGTCTTCCAAAGTGGCAGTCCGTATGAAGTATTATGTTTACAGAAAGATACTTGAATGAATTAGATTCCTTTGGACCTAGTAGTTTATTAACAAAATCCTAATAAGATACCTAAACATTTTGTGGTAGATAAAATATAATTTGAAAATATAAAAATGCATCTCTAAAAAAAAGCAAATAATCAACTCCACCACTTCTTCCCTCAAAAAAAACCCAACAAACCAAAACCAACAACAACCCCCTCTCCCCGCCCTCCGCCCCACCCTGAAAAACAAACCCAAACAACCAAACCTCAAAAACCAGTTTCAGTCTTCATTCAACCCTCAAGAGCAACCTATTGAAATAAGAAGTAAGGTCAGAACCTTACTGATAGTGGCATAAAGTCTAATAATTTGTCATTTTCTTTTTTTTTTTTTATTTTTTATTCTCATTATCACCTTTGTCATAGGACTGTAGAAATTTTGTACCATTTTCAGTTTTCATAAAGTACAAAGATTGCCTTGAGAAAAATTTAATTTTACACAATTTTTCTCAATTAAGTATTTTTTAAATGAAAATGGATTTATTCTGATACACTTTTTGAAGATATTTTTCCACTACATTGTAAGGAATTAGAACATGATAGATTAGGCTTCAGAAATGCAAAATCTTATTCTAACCACAAAGATTGTGCAAAGAACAAATACTGGGAGCTGAATGAATTCACTAGCAACACAATTTTAAGAGAATCCTGACAATAGAAAGGTGCATCCTACTTATGTGGTAGATACCAATTATACTGGGAAATGTCCTAAAATTATTTTCGTATTATTATACCTTTGGAGTTTGAATGTGTACATATCCTTCTACATGTTTTGTTGGTTTGTTTGTGTTTTTTGTTTGTTTGTCTTTTTTTTTTTTTCAGTATAAGAATAAATCCTGATTCTGCAATCAAGTACAATTGCAGGTGGTCTTATAAACCTCCATGAGGTTAGCCATGTAACTATGTGCTGTTTAGTCTGGTTCACTATAAAATAATAATACAAGGAAAGCTTTTAGTGAGATTTCATATTGGTGGTATGTTCATAGAAGCAGTATTACACTTAAAGTCACAGAATGTAAGTGTCATTACATATGCTTTATATGCAGGCTTGTTATACTACTGAACAGTGTGAATCATGAGAGGAATGGTATTTTGGAGCAGAAAATTCTCACTATCTTTATAGTTCTGTAACTGTATAGACAACTGTAGTTATTGTTTAGAATTCAGTAATTATAATGTTTTTTATTTCCAATTATTAGCACTATATAACACAACAAGAGTGTTCCACTAAGATCCATTTATGCTATTGCCTATTGTGGTAGTTTAAGACCCTTCATACCCCTTACAAATTCTGTTTGATAATGAAAACTTTGCATAATCATCTGTGCTAGGCTGCAAACTTAATTTTGAATCCTTGTTTTAGTTCACTTTTTATGTGAACATTGGACTAAAATAAATAAATAGATAAATAAATAAATGAACAAATAAGAGAGCAAAATCTTACAATAGAAGAGGAGGGAATGAATAAAGAAAGAATTATAGGCTCTGACCTAAGGATGCTACTTGACCAGACTAAAAAAGAAATTCAGGCAGAAGCATAATCAGAAGGCTGTATTATTGCACTGCTTCAAATTCAAGCCCAAACATACAAACAAAATTGCATTATTAAAGTCGTAGGAATGAAAATTTTTTATTTAGTGTGGGAATTTGCTCATTTCCCCTGTCTCTTATTGGGGGTGGGAAGCAGGAGGTTAGAGGGGGTTGGGGGGTAATTGTGGTGTTTATGAAGGCCCATGGCACAGTATTATTTGAGCTGCAAGGTCATTGACATTGTGGCCGGGTACCCAATATGCTTCACAGCCATCTTGTTGAGCATCACATGCTCTTTAGATTTGTTACTGCTTCATTACTTCAGTTTCACTCACAGGCTTCTGTCTCATCATTTGTTTATTTTTCTTCCTCAAAAGATGTTTCCCTTCTTTCTCTCTCTTGCTTATCACATTTCTTTCTGCATTCTTAATTTATCTTCTTAATAAAAATATGTCATTCTGCCCCTAAGCTCTCATTTCCTCTATATCTCTTTTGCCTAGTCTCCTTAGAGGATCTTTAAAGTCCATCTTTCTCTTTATATCAGCTCCAGCCATGGTGAAAAATTAGAAAGCAATAGTTTTCTCTGTTCCTTTTCTGTTTACAGTGGCTGAAGAACATTTTGCTAGATGAAGACTAATTTCAGTCCTATGGTCAGGGCTAATAGATGATAGCAGTAATTTTGAAGAAGGATAAGAGCTGCTGAACTTTGAGAGGGGAAGGTTTTAGTAAGAGACTTGTAAAAATCTGTAAGCATCAAGAATAAATAAATACTGCCACAACATTTGTTGTGTTTTGTGAGTTTTTATTTTCCATCCTCAGTCAGAACACTGATTCCTTACCAAGCATATCTGTTGAAGCATCTTATAGGATGGATACAATTGCCATGGTTTTGTGCCCAGTTGACTCAACAAAATTATAATATCAATACCAGTAACAACAACAATAATAATAACAATCATCATAATTCATCCTAATAATATTTGGATGTATTAGAAATAATCCATGGAAACATTTCCTTTTGTTAAATATTTGACAGATTTGGAAAAGAAGAAAATGAAATGGTTTTTTGTCAAAAATTTTTATTTTAGGACATTTTAGGTTGTACTTGGATTATATACAGCCTGAAACACCCTGTGTTTCATTACTTTCATTTATCATTTGAGATTTCTCTTACAAAGATTTTTCAGGTTCTTTTAAATTATTCTTATTATTTTCTCCTTTTGGGAGAAGGGAAAAAAAAATAATGAACATGAATTTTACAAATTTCAAGCAACTGTACAAGTCACAAACCTAGAAACATAGCTTTAGCTCAGTCTAGCAGTATGTATAATTACCTCCTATTTCTTTAATACTACTTTGATATGGACATTTGAAAAAAGCTTAACAAAACTATTATGTAGTCCTTACTTAAAATGAATGTTTCTATCACTTCATTTGTCTTCCTATAAGGGAACTGATCCTCAGATAATATGTTGCCATATGCTGCTTATTTCCGCTCTCTCCCCAATTCAATAGTCAATAAAGTACAAAAGAATAATTACACACTTATATTTAAATAATTAATAACCAGTGCCCATTTTCTGATATTTTTATAGCAGGTATTTTTCACAGAGTTGCTCTTCTGCATCTGTGTATTGGAAATTTTATGTTTTATGAATCCTTTGAACATCTTAATATTGTTACAACAGTAGTTAGTACTCCATGCTAAAGACCACTTAGTGCATTGGGTAGGGAGTCATGGCTTGTCAAATCTTCTCATCTTCTAGTGTGAACAATGTTACAGCCAAAGAGTAGGTGATACTATACTGTTAGATTAAACATCAGATACTTATTTCAGAAAACAGTTTCAGCTTAAACAGACATGACAAATATTTGAAGATGAGATAGTATTTGTGGATGAGAAAAAAAAAATAATGAAAACAAATAAATAAATGTGGTGCTCTACTTATTAATAAATTATTTTTTTAATAATTCAGTCTATTCTGTTCTTCTGGCCAGAATGAAAAAAAAAAAAAATCTTAAGTCAGAAAGTTTAGATTATGCCTCTACATAAATACAGAGTGCTACTGGAAATTAACTTGTTACATTGTGTCTAGTCTCTGGGGCAGCCAGTAAGCAATTTTACCTTTTTTTTTTTTTTTTCTTTTTTTTATGTGTGGAAACCTCTCCTTTTCTTGTAGGATCATGTGAAATTTTTATTGTCCCTGGGAAGACACTGCACAGCAAGAAGTCCAATACTGGATACGCCTGGGAGGAGAAGCTTTCCTCCCACAGGTGTGCATTAGCCTGGTTTGGTGCAGTAAATGCACCTCTCCTGGCTGGAAAGCAGCAGCACTGGTATGACCCTGCAGAGTGCTGCCTCATCGAGCTCTGTGCTTCAATCCGAGTGAGTGTTCAGACCATCAGCAAGTGCCATCACTAGATGCTTTTGAAGATGTTACATCAAGAGTGATAGCCCCCATGCTATTAAAAATTTGTGGTATACTTTTACACTCATTGAAGTTGTGCTTGAATAGCTGCTGATAGAGATGAGATCAGAAATGGTGTCCTTTTCACTGGTGATGTGTTTTGATTCCCTGATGATTTGTACTGGGATGTTCTGTGAAATGTGGTACATAAAGCCAGCTATTGAAGTTCTGGTTATTAAATCCTTCTTTTCCTCTTCACTTTGTGCACCAGGATTCAATACCTTAGATGAGAAAATATTACCGAAAGTTTAGATGAAGGGAATTTGTCCTGAACCTAACAGTTCTACAAACTTTGGGGAACCATATCTCTGCTCATGCGTATGTGAACGTATAAAAGTTTTATAGCAAAGACCAAACAAATGTTTCTTTTTTGTTTGATTTTATTTTCTTTACCCAAGTGAAGTTTCTGACAAAATAATGTTCCTTCTTTCTCTTTTTCCCAACTTCACCCACCTTGTGAATGATGTGAGTTTGTCTGAATATCTGCCAAATAGATGTCAGGTCATGACCTGCAGTCATTTACACATAGAACCCAATAAAGAAAAGAGATAAAAAATATTTTCCTTAGATACCCCCCAACATTGCCTTACTCCATCTAGTACTTCATTTTCTAGCATCTCAAGCACTGTTCTTGGAGAGGTGAGATAGTGTTAGAAGGGGTGAGAGGAGATGATCCTGGATCTAGCACTTGCTAGATACATAATTTCAGTTCCTAATTTACTGCAGGGAAAAGAGAAAGCACCATTATTTCTGAACAATTGGGAGATAAAATTAATAACTGTATAGGAAAAAAAAACAACAAAACAAAACAAAGCAAAACAAACAACCCTCCAAAAGCCCCAACTAAACCAAAACAAACCCCAAAAGCATACCAAAACCCAGCTTTTTGGTTTGGTTTGGTTTGGTTTGGTTTGGTTTGGTTTGTTGGTCGTTTTTTTTTTTTGTTTGTTTGTTTGTTTTTTTTTTTTTTTGTTACTGTTCTTCATTTGCTTTGTTTGAAAGAGTGCAGATATTTAGCTTCAGCATAAAAATTTGTTATGTCATCACTCAAGGGAATTTATTCATTGCTAATTAAATTTCATTCCTCTGAAAGTTTTAAGACACACTTTGTCTTCCCCATTTCTTTTACTGGAGAACTCTCCTCTATGAAAGTACAGTAGCTTTGAATGTCACATAGCCATATATACTCTATTTCATGTCCTGTACAAGAAAGATCTCTGAAAACATGTAAACTAAAGAAATTTTAATTGGCACTTTGCTTGGTACCTGCAAATAAAGGCAGTGAATGGATCTGAGGAAAGGCATGCCATTTTACCTGAAGAAATCTCAGGCACAGGAGAATGGAGCAGGGGCAGTTAGCAGAACCTCAGCAGATGGAAGGTCTCCAGCACGTGGACTTGCTATGTATGGTCAGCATGAAGGCAATTATTCCTGGGAGTCCCTGGTGGCCCAAGGGTCATGAAAGAATATGGATCATAGTATTGGCGATATTACTATAGAACTGCTTGTTAAAAATGATGGGAGGTCATGTTAGGGAAACACACACAAAACCCTAAAAACAATGTAACTAACGGATCACTTCAGAACAAGAGATCTCTGGTAAGAACCAAGAATTTCCCACCAACCCCTCCCACACAAACTTTTTCCTTGCTTTCAGAGGGAACAAGAGCAGAAATAACAATAAAAAAAACCCCTTCTACTAGCATACATAATCAGAGTTTTATTGCTACTGCTGCTCATGCTCTGTGAATGAAGAGAATGAAATAAGGAACCACACACTGAAACAGCATGGGATAAGAAGGCTATACTGCTGAGCAGGTTTACCCTTACCTTCAGACACAGAAAATTAAAGTGCTGGATTTAAAAGTATTTGCACCACATGATCTTTAAATAATAATGATAATAATAATGATAAGCTAAAGCTCTGTTATTTAATGTTATGTATAAACCTATCCTTTCTAATGCATTTATTAGTGTATAAACACAGTTATTATGTCCCATATATTATCTGTGGTGTTTGACGTTTTAATTTTAATTTTAGACAGGACACTCTTCTTCTGCTCTCTATAAATGTTTTAATAATTGTAAAAGACTAATAGAATATATAAATTGTCCCCAATTAGGATAGAATTAATTATGAGTGTCATCAAGAAATATGTTCATCCTGCAGGGGTTAGTTTTTATTAGTTACCAAAGGAATGAATGGAGATACATTGGACTTTTAGCTGTCACTAACACCTGTGCAATGAAAGCTTCACACTATTTTACTGGTGTTTTGTTTGTTTGTTTTGTTTTTTTTTTTATTATGTGATTTGCATTTTAGGACTTGTTTTTATTTTGTACTCATCCACAACTTACAGCTTGCATGAAAATCAAGTTGTCATTTCTTATTTTTCAGTTTTATTCAGACACTTGCCTAGGCTTCTCATTATAAAATACTTAGACCAAACTAAGGGAATTATGTTCTAAATATATATTTAAATTATACGAATTACACTTCTGAAAGCTATTGTATTTCCTTTTTTAAAAATATATTTGTAAATTTTGAACTTGATGCAAATTATGTTGTTTCATGTTTATCTGGAAACAGGAAGAAGTAATTTTCCGTAGGTCTGAACTGGAGATGATAAATTTGTAGTTGCTTCTTCAGGATAAAAAGTTACGAGTAGTATTTTGGAAAAAAAATAGCAAAACTGGCCCTTGATAACTGATGAAGATGCCTTCACTTGAAATGACTCAAACTAATGAAGATTTACTATGTTTTTGGAACATGGTTTAATATCCACAGATTTCTGTGACTGGTTGTTTGGTATGGGAGCTTCCAATGAAGAGCGGAAAGCATTCTTTCTAAAAGACTGGAAACTGCAGATGAAGAATTAGTACTTAAAATGGGGAGATTATATTTCCTGTTTTAACTTTCCCACAACTCCTTTAACTTATTTATAGTACTTTCATTTAGAGTTCAGTTAAAATTTGTCTATCTGAATGAAGTAGAGTTTTAGAGTTTGATGATCTTCAACAGAGTTGCTTGAATGTGTTCTCAGCAGGAACCCTGTGTGAAGTTTGACTGTTTTCCGTGCTTTCAAAACATATTGGCAAAGAAGTTTGAACTGGCAATCTTGTATATTCTATGTTTGTGGAACCTGGCAGAAATACGAATTTTGGTGTTCTTCTGAGTGGTATGAATAAATCTGCACATCTCTGGAAGGTAACTTAGCATGAATGAATTCTTTGCCTTGATATTTATGAGTGCAGCTGTAGGCCATAACCCAAAGTCTGGAATACATTTTCTGTGAAAGTGAAATAAAATAAGAGTTTTATGAGCCCCAGATCATAGAAAGTGTTGCCAAAATTAGAATGATTAAAGAATGATAAAGCACCAGGCTCAGATAAATTGTTCTGTGGCATGTTGAGGAAATAGAAAAGTCAGTTGCAGATATTTTTGATAACTCACTGAGGCTAATGAAGTGACAGAGGTGGCTAAATATGTTTTTCTCTAAATATTTTAGAAAGGATCTATGAAAGATTAAAAAGAGCTGACCTGAAAAGCATACAATAATTAGAAGAATTGTTTGAATGCAACACCTGAGATAGGACTACGAGCCATTTAAAAGAATGGCATATAACTCATAAGACACATGACTAATTTACTTGATTTCTTTTAATACTACATATTTACTGAATTTGTGAACAAAGAGGTAGTTTTGGAAATAATTAATGTGGATTTCAGTAATACTTTTGTATGTCATTATACAAAAGTGTATTTCTATGCTGGCACTTTCAGTGCATTGGTGTGAGACCTACAGGAAAGGGATTTTATGCAATAGCTAAAAACTGAGCCAGGGTTACTAATCAGCTCTGGTTTTTATGTGGAAACATAGGAACTTGGCACCTGAAGCAGGATGAAAGGTGGCTCCCCAAATGCTTCTGAGCTTGTACATTTATTTAAGAGTTACACTCAAAATTTATCAACTTTGTTATGCGGTATAACACAAAATTAGAGAAAAGTTTTTAGTTTATTTTATTCTTAAACAGGGGATTCTGTATGAGTGTCCTGATAGTAGTCTTTTCCTACAGCCATATTAATAAATTAAAAAGGTTAAGGGCTCATTTTTTTGCCTTCATTGCAAGTGATGCAGCACATCTCTCCATTCACATAAACCGTCTCCTTCCCCCAGGCAAAAATGGCCACCATAATTCTACCCAGGAACAGATCCCAGAATTTCCATGGAATTTCAATGTAAGGAATAATAAATTATGAATGCCCATTAGATGAGGATATATATGCAAATGGAAGACAGGGAAGAAGGGACAACTGGACATGTTTTATAAGATAAATTAGTAATATTATTTGCAAGGTTACATTCTCAGAAACCAAGAATACTAGTACTGGATATGTCAATCTTATTGTGCCTAGATTTCTAGAAATATTCGATTCATGATAAAAATTCTGAAAAGCTTATTAAAGGTATAAGCAAATTTTTTTTTAAAAAGGTATTATATAATTGAACTAATACTGTTCCTCTGTACACAGCATGTGTTACTTGTTAAGCTGTATGAGTGTATTCCATTTACTGTATCATGACACGGATACAAACATTTTTATAAGTGTCAGTTCTTGTTTCTGTGAAAGTTAAAATACCACAGAAAAATAATAATAAAAGTCTTTATCAGGCAGTATTTCAGTGCCTGAAGAGTGTGCATTGTCTAATGATTAGAAAGATACAGTCTAACTTTGATGATTGGAGAAGAAGTAGAAGGATTGGGAATTCAGTGAAGTATGTCAAATCCTATTAGTCTACATAATTTCCCCTTACTAAATTCTGACAAGGCAGGACTACTATTGGAACTAAGCAAATATTAATTGTAAATAAATAATTTAACTAAGTTTTTAAATAATTCTGTCAGCAAACCATTAGTTTGTATCACAAGTTTATTTTATCTCCCTTAAAATCTATAGTGAAACACTCAATATCCAAGTGTTGTTGTTTAGCAATGATTGGTCAAATAAAATGTGTCAGTTTTGTTACTTAATTGAGTAAAATCCATGCCTTGCAATAATTAATTTTCATCTTTATTTAAACATGGCCACATAGATAGTTTATAACTGTAATTTACTATGGTTCTTATAAAAAGTGAGCATTTCAATACATTTTGTCCTTTTTTTCAAAGCATTTCTCTATAGTTTTATCATACTTCCCATGTATTTGTTTTGAAAGGAGAAGAGAATTTTCTACTGTTGCAGTGATAGTGATAAATTAGATTTAAAATTCCATTTCTTGCTTATGATGTATTCGTACAACAAGCCTATCTGCCATGGTGGTGGGTTTTATTTGACACCTCTTACTCAGCTGATATTTGCCTCTTGAAATTTAAGAACTCTGTCATTTGACCCCACAGTGGTCTGTTGTTCATATGTTAGCTGACAATCTGTTAATAAAAATTATCTGTTCTTAAATCATCTCTAGAGAGGTGATGAGATTAGCATTATGCTTTTATTACCTGCTAGAGTTTCATTTCATCTAATTTTGGGGATTTCTCCCCTTCAAAGGGTACTGGAAGATATTTGCCAGTGAGGGCATGGTGAGAGATCAAGAGCCCAGATGACTGATCCTGAATGAGGCAGAAACAAATTGATACCAGCAAGCAGCAGAGATAGTAACTAGCTGCAAAACAAGAGGTCATGATCTGAGGTTAAAGGGGGTAATAGCTGACAGGCAACTCAAACAGACTGTCTTTATACAAAGAAAAATTCAAATATAGAGCAAAGCAGTGAGAAACTGTAAAAAGGCAACTGCAGCCACGAATTTGGGAGAAAACAAAAGGCATGTTTCATAAATTGAATCATAATTATGGTCAAGGGGAAAGCTGGTGACTAAGCAAACCTCTTCCTGACTTTTTGCTCAGATCGGATTTAAGGCTCAGAATCATAACGGAGAGAAATACAACATTAATGACCAAAAGTCATTCTACCCCACTGTTTGAGGTGTAATCTGGATTACTGTTATGCTTTACTTTTAGATTCATTTTTAGACTACATTGCATTTCAGATTGAAGTTTAGCTTCTGTCAGTTTATATGTTGTTATAAGTTTGATATTATGAGTAGTCTTTCATCTGCACATGCTTTTTTGACAATAGTTTCTCAGTTTTATTGTAAGGTTCCATGGTCTAGCTGGAAATCTCATGCCTCATCATGCCCCGTGGTGTTCAGAAGACAAGAAACATTAAATCACACAGAAATGTTAAGTGTAGTAGGTGGGATATTAGCTTTTAGCATTTTCTGTTGATTTATGTCAACAGAAGCATACTTCTACACAAACTGAAGGTAGAGACAACTTCTTTTCATTGATTTCATATAGAATTTAGGAACCATATCTTATACTCTGACTTCCCAGCACTTGTTGACTAATATTTTTCTAAAATAAAGCCTGGGTTGTGTACTGAGATTAGTTGGAATTTTAGCTCTGCTTCCCCAGAAAAATTTAAACACATTGCACAAAAATTAGTAACCATATAACTTGTCTCGAATGTTCTTTAACAATTTACTAGAATCAGTATAACCAAGAGACTAGATGGATTGAATCATGTGTGAATCATAGCTGCAAATTAAGTATGAAAAAATGTGTAAACTGAAATATGGGATACAGCAAATAAATGATTATCATACAAAGTCACGATATGAGAATGAAAGTAGGAGACATAAATAATATAATTTTATATTTGATATTTGTTTTTAATTTTGTGGCAAATTGGTCAAAAATCAGCAACAAATTTCTCATTGTGACTTTTGTCGTATTCATAACATATAATGAATAATGTTATCCATTCTGCTTTCTTTAGCTACCAATGTTAGCATAACACTACTTGAGTGCTACCAGTGCTACCAGTGTTAACGTGATGCTACAGGAGTTCTCAAATAAGAAGAATTATATTTAAAGCTGATGTGTGACATGTTGACATCCATATAGTAGACTAGAAATTCACTCATCTATCTGGCTTGTGTTTCTTGTTCTGCATGATTACAGGATACTGAGTACTGAATCAGAGTGCAGTATTGATTTTGTTTTGTCCTTCTGCATGAACTCTCAGGAAATCAGTAAAAGAAAGTAGAATAGACATCGGTGGTATCAGAGATGTATTTAACTAGAATTCAAGATAAAATGCTTAAAAATCCTTGGACAGCCATTTGCAGTGAATGCAAATATGATGGTTATGCTACTTTAATTGTTATCTGTTTTCATCAGAGCTTGAGGGTCCAAGTAAGAAAAAGGATAATTTTTCTATTAAGTAAGAAGAAATCTTAATTTTTAAAAAGTCTAGAAAAAAAGGGTTCAAAAAGACACAACGAAGTGGTGTGAGAAGAAAAAGGTAGCACTAAAAAAACTTCCTTCTTTTCACTTAGAATAATTATCTTCAAGTAATTACATTCAGATGGAAATGGTAGGGAAATATCCAGGTGAGAAAAAAAAATCTAACCAATTATTAAAAATCTTCATTACAATTTTCATTAGTAAAATAAGAGTATTTCATTTGCTCTGTTTGGTTATTTGTTGCCTTTTTTTTTTTTTTTTTCTATTTGTGTTTATATAAAATTTCATAATACTTTTATTTAGAATGCATGTCCTTACTCATACTATTATTTTAGTTCAGGAAGAACCTTTCAATATTCATTTTTAAAATTTTAGCTATCCAATCATAGACAAAAATAACATAATATAATTCAGAAGACCAAACACATGCAGAGAATGATGAATCAATAATATTCTGTGAAAAGAGAGAATACTTCAATATCAACACAAAAATTGAATAGGTTAGCACATGCTCAGTGATTTTTTTTTTTAATGAATAAAAACATTGGCATGATTCAGGGTGCTCTGAGAATAATAAAGGACTAAATTTATAGCACACAGTCAATATATTATTTTATTTTAATTTTTAAGCTTGAGTTGATGGAATTACCATATGTCTCATTTCTGATGTTTTGTTTCAGAAGAGTGTGGCTGACTATATGAACATAATTGTGGAATGACAATATCACAGTAGCTGTTACTCAGGAAAAATTAATTTGCATAGAAGTAAAGACAATAAGATTGTAAAGGAGTTTCTGTAAGTGTCTTAGGTTTGGGCTCCCACTGAATGTGTATTCCTACTTTCACTGTTTTTTTTTTTTTCTTTGTTTTTCTGTGAATTAATGTATTCCTCTGAAATGCCTGTATTTATCCAAATCTTCTCTCTTTTTGATGCCTACTCAGTCCTTCTCTTAAGAAAAGATCTCTGAAAAAGGCTATTTGTGAAAGAAAATAAATCATTTTGGCTCTTATGAAAACTTATCCTCATGCCACAATTAGACTTTAGGCATGTGGAACTCTCATAAAGACACAATGACCAAATATTACATTTCTTAAGTTTTTCAGCAAGAACTTAACATGGACTTGATATGGACTGAATGTTTTGGGTTTCGATTATGCTGACAATAACTAATTAAAAATCCCTGTTTCTTTCTGTCAAGTAGTTATACAGACTACAGAGTGTCTGCACATGAGGTAGTGCTATGTATAATTAATAGTACATGAAATGCTGTATGTACTTTTGAGAGTGAAACATTATAAGAAATAATTTTTTAATTTAAGTTTTGACTTCAGTCTCTTCAGTGATTAAAACCAAATCTCTATGTATCTGCAAATGAGGATATTAAGTGAAATAAATGAACTATGAAGTGTGTTAGCAAAAAACTTTGTCTAACGTCTAAATTAGAAAGTGAAGCAACCATGAATTGCTTGCCCTTCTGATGACCAAGGTCCACAGAACCTGTACAACGGATGCCTGGAAGTCTTACCCCTCATCATGACCCAGAACGTGTCCTGGAGTCCAAGGATGAAAGCTGAGATGTCTCTGCCCTTGACCCCTAGCCCCCAACACTTCATTTTCAAAAAGCTGAGTATCATTCAACAGAGTTGGTGGGAAACATAAGCTTTCCGTGTGAGGGAGATGACAGCGCTGCTGAACCGAACGTAACGTTCAGCATGAGATCAATAACTCATGGTCTCCTTCTGAATGGGATTGCTTTTCTTTTGTGCATGTAAGAGGAGCCTGGGGCTGAGCTAGTTACTGCGCCAGAGTGATTGAATGCAGAGGAATGAATGAGCAATAAAACAGAGCTTGCCTGGCCTCCCCCTTCCCCACTTCCTTTCTTTTTTCCTTTCTTGTCTTTGCTTTTTCTTTTGTTCCATGCCCAGTGTCAGGGGAGGGGGAGAGGGACAAGTTCAGCTTGGACTGTTGATGTGCCCTGGTGAGCTCACAGCTGACGCAGCTGATGTGAAGCGGGGTCCGTGTGCCCTGGGTGCTTGCCCCACTGCACGGTTCCCCACCACCATACTAACCCCCTATCCTGGAGAGGTCAGCACCCCAACTCAGAGACAGCCTGAAGAGATCAGCTAGAGAGACTAACCTTTCTTCAGGGCTCTTGCTTGGTTTATGACACTGACATAAAGTCCTCCTTAACCTAGAAATTAGTACCTTTTACTAAGGAAGTAAAATGGTGGCCAATGTGTAAGTTAAAATTTCCTACAGCAACTTCTATACTGGCTTTGGATGGCTAAGTAGGTGTAACAGATGTAAAGTTAATTTACATGCATATCTAGATTATTCCACAAAACAAACCTGAGGACTAGCATGATTTCCTTTATCTATTTCAGTCATTATTTTCACAGAGCTTCCAAGGATGAACAAATCATTAGCAGCACTCAGTCAGCAGAGACTACATCTTCCATTCTTAACATGATCAGAATATCGCAGCTTGTATGTGGCAGGGAGAGCAGAGGGGGAGAGGCGGCTGAGGTGGCCAGGTCACTTCATCTACTGCACATTCACACTGAGGGGAGCAGAAGTTACAAATGTGCAAACCATAATCTGATTAATACTAGGGAGTCTAGAAAGAAGATGATGAGACGGTAAAACTCTTTCAGCTTAATTTTAGAAAGAACTTCTTACCCCTTTAGGTGGTGATAATCATGGACTTCAGTATTTCATTCCAAAACAATGATGACAGCTTCATGGTCCTCATTTTTACCCTCCCCCCCCTTCTTTTTTTCCTTCCTAAATGTTTTTCTGAAAGCAGGTTGTTTGGTTTTTTTGTTTTTTTTTTTTTTTTGTTTGTTTGGTTTTTTTTTTGGGGGGGGGTTGGTTGGTTGGTTGGTTTTTTGGTTGTTGTTGTTTTGTTTTGTTTTGTTTTTCCATTTTGTGCTTTGTTTATTTGTTTGTTTGGTTTGGGTTTGGTTGTTGTTTTATGTTGTTTTAATTTGGTTTCAGAGAGGAAAAAAAAACTAGAGACTTATTGCTGTTAAATGACAAAACCAAATTAGATTTTCATTGTACTTAATCAATCTCCTATCAACAAGCCCAGACTAAGTAACTTTATGGAATGGATTTTAGTGTAAATGCTATGAAGCAAACAAACAAAAACCCCACAAAATGTCAGCGGGTAGAACTGTTCCTGGGAAACACAAGAGGTTTGATTTTCTTGATCAAGTTACATGTGTGTTTTGCTTCTGGTATCTTATTCCAAGTATTCTGGGAAAGAAAAGGTTATTAAAATGGTATCATTTTGGAAAATCCACCTAAACATGTTAAAATCAATGTTTCCCTTACAGAACAAACCCTGGGGAGAGAATTAACAGGAATTACTGTATGGGTTGGTCTGCTACTTGTTTTGTATGCTTGACTGCTTGTCAGTTGACAGAAATCAATGGTTACCTTTTCACACTGAGAAGAAAAGGAAATGGGGGTCAAAACTTTTCTGTATGGGTACTTGGAGTATAGATTAAGTATTGTACCTCTGTGACTCCAGTGTATCCCCTAAAAACAACATTCATTATAGCATTTCAGAAAAATGCTGTTTGCATTTATACATGCATTCAGAGTTCATTAATTAATGTAAAATTTCTCTTCATTTATTGTAAAAGTTTATTGTAGCTTGCAGCAAATTCCCATTAGGGCTAAAAGAAAGTAATTTGTGCTTTATATTTAATTTTCTACTCTTCATTGTTTAATACTCTTTTTCCAATATTGTGTTAGCTATATCCAAAACTGAGACAATCTGGCTTTGTTTGTCTAGAGTGATTTTCTTCTAACATCAGAAAGGATACAGCAACATGAAGAAATACTACCTGTCCAACAGGCAAAAGGAATATCCCAAAGGAGAGTCCGTATAGTGTAGTCATTGTGTCATGTGGCAGTAACATGTTGTGTTCACTGAAAATACTAATTTAGTAAAGACAATGTTTAAAAGCCACTCTATCTCCGAGCATCCAAACGGCGTGCTCCTTGCATTGCTAGAAAGACAAATTAAATGCTTTCGGAAGAGATTTTATTCTTTGTCACTAGGGTCTAGTAGTTTTTTTAACATTATTTTCCTGTGACTTTTGCATGAAATCACAGAATCACAGAATGTTAGAGACTGGAAGGGATCTCAAAATATCATCTAGTCTAATCCCCCTACCAGAGCATGAACACCTAGATGAGGTTATACAGAAATGTATCCAGGCGGGTTTCGAATGTCTCCAGAGAAGGAGACTTCACAAACTCCCTGGGCAGCCTGTTCCAGTGTTCTGTCACCCTCACCATGAAGAAGTTTCTTCTCATAATAAGTGGAACCTCCTATGTTCCAGTTTGCACCCGTTGCCCCTTGTCCAACCATTGGTTGTCACCAAGAAGAGCATGGCTCCATCCTCCTGACACTCACTCTTTATATATTTGTAAACATTAATGAGGTCTCCTCATTAATCTCCTCTTCCCCAAGCTAAAGAGACCCAGCTCCCTCAGCCTTTCCTCATAAGGGAGATGCTCGACACCATCATCTTCATTACTCTGTGCTGGACTCTCTCCAGCAGTTCCCTGTCCTTCTTGAACTGAGAGGCACAGAATGGGACACAATATTCCAGGTGTGGTCTCACCAGGGCAGAGTAGAGGGGGAGGAGAACCTCTCTCGACTTACTAACCACATCCCTTCTAATGCACCCCAGAATGTCATTGGCTTTTTTGGCCACAAGGGCACAGTGCTGGCTCATTGTCATCCTGCTGTCCACCAGGACCCCGGTCCCTCTCCCCTACACTGCTCTCCAACAGGTCATTCCCCAACTTATACACATTATAAAATAATCATGTTATCACATTATCAGCTATTTTAAGTATTCCTTCTCTTTTGTTCATGAATACCCTGGTTTTAAATAGGTGTGCATCTTGAGATCAAAGTTGCAAAATTAGTTTTGGTTGGATATTTACTTGCCTGTCAGGTATTATGATGTGGACAGCTGCGTTTCCCACTATGGTGTAGTCATTGCAGTATGATCACAGCATCTGAATTATGTTGTTGGCTCAAAGGCATTCTTCAGTATGGTATACATTTTGAAGATAACGATCTGTGTTTTACCACTATTCAAAACACACTACTCTGTATCCATTAAATTATACCAGATGTCAGGGAAACTATTTTTACAGAACGACACTTGTATAGTTGGCAAGGATGGCTGCATTACGAAGATTTCAGCAGAGCCTGTTGAAATCTGTGGTTGGGGCTGAAGTTATGGCTTTCACAATGCTGTAAGAGGACGTATTCTGTTGCTGAAGATGATGGCTCTGAAGTCTCTTACTCCATAAGAGAAAAGAGTGCTTTGGCAGTAGCCCTGAGAGAGTGGGATAATGAGAAATTCATGTCACTTAGTACTCTTTTAGTGCTGAAGTGAGAGATGTGGATGGTAAGTGTAAGGTACTAACTTCAAGGCATATTAAGATTTATGCCTCTAAATCTTCAATAATTTCTGTGATGTATTAATGTTAAGATCATAATTTAACTTCAAATTATAAAAGTTTTCTTTCTTATATTCTAATCTGAAGTTTTGTCCACACAGGACTATGAAATGCAATTGCCACCAACCACATTTTGATTTTATTTTGCTAGCTGTGCTTTGCCCTATAGCACTTTCTTAACATCAGTTTTATTATAAAGGGTTTTGCTAGGGAGTGAGCAAGTTTTTGGAAAACTATACAATCTTTTTTCACTTTAGTCCTCACTAATTATAATTAGAGTTTTGGGAGTATGGAGCATAGTTTGTTACTTAAAAAAACATGATAAATTATAATTAGCCTCTAGATAAAAATTCATGATCTGTTCTACTGAAACCAATTCAATATCTAAGCTGCTTAATTTATACTTCTTCTGGTTTACATGGATGCAGCAGAAGCAGTTTTAGGTGTTTTCAACATGTGCACATGCACACACATATTTACCTATGCATGCACATATAAAAGTAGTCTCTCTAAATTCCAGAGGAACCTAATTCTGAATATAAATTGAGGAAATCCACTAAGAGGAATAAAAATAAAAAAGAATGTCTGATGAATAAATGAGAAACGGAAATCAAATTTGCCTTGGTTAAGATGTTTTCTTCCATCCTCTGCTAGTCAACAAAGTTAAGTGTCTTTTTCACTCTTTTTCCTGAAAAGTTTCCTGACAAGCAAATGGTATACACTGGGCTCTCATTTTAAGATGAATTTTTCGTATTAGATAGAACACCTCTTTATTAAAGTATTATAGTTTTTCAGAATGTAACTGTGTATATATATAGAGTAATTTTAAAGGCCAAAATATAACTGTATTTTTGGAGTTATATTCATGCTAGTAGATTCTATGCTAAATATAAACACCAGCAACAGTGTCTTCATGTTTATACTGTGAGGTATTTTGTTCACAAAGTCACATAGTAAAAGGGATTAAGGTGAATTTTTTACTAAGATTTGTCCAGTCAACAATGATGGTTCATTTTGTCATGATCAGGTGAACTTCTACCAATATATATTTTTCTCTTCTTTTGAAGTTATGAAGGGCCCTTAAAGAGCTCAGAACAGAGGCAGTTACAGATGAAGTTAAATGCAGCCATGCTGGAAGATCAGTGGAATACCTTTGACAAAATGAGAGGGCTTCAATCTAAACAGTTTAAGGATTACAGAGTATTTTCAAAAATTGTTGCATATTTTCAGTGTCCTTTATGGATATTATTTTTATGCTTTGACCTTGAAAGACCAATTCAAATATTATTCACATAATATTTATCCAGTATTAGGTATTTATTTAGGAGTATACATTATTTTGCTAAAATATATGAAGGTCTTCTCCAATGTGTCACAGATTTAAGAACAAAGGATGAAAAACCAAAACAATTGAGTAGTGTGGCCTTCGAACAAGAAGTGCCTTTTTGTAATTTTCTAAATATATATGGACATATTTACATTTAATAAGTTAGTTGTTGTTTTATTTAGTTTTGTTAGCTTCAGATTTCAGATTTCTGTTATTGCTTTGACTTTTAAAAAATATGACATTCTTCTATTTTTGTTTACTAATATTATTACTACCAAAAAAAAAAATAATAATGAGCTTTCTCACACAAACCAAAGTTCAGAAATCCAAAATTCATAAAATGTCATTTTCGCTTTCAAAGGCACTGCTTAAACTTTCTCAGATATAGTGGACTTCATATGCAGGTTAATGGCTTTTATATCAACACATAACATTTTTACTTTAAAGAAAAAATAATAGAAATTTGGTGCACGGATCCATTCTATGTCTATATCATGAAACCAAAAGCATTATACTTACATTTATAGTTTATTTGTTCTTTTAACAATTGTAAAATACTATGATAAACTTTCAGTTGTGCAGGATATAAGCCTTATCCAATAAAACATTTTTCTTCTGTCTTCCTTTATTTTCATGGCTGCTACTTTGTCTTTGAACACCTTAAAAAACCACTGTCATCAGTATTCATAGGATATTTTTCCCCAGTCATGTGATCCAGATCAGCAGAGAAAATCATGTCCACACAATTCTTACAGCTGGAATTACTCCAGTCTTCTTGAAACCTGAAATGATTTACCAACCAAGAATTACTATCTCCAGAGTTTTGTCAGGTAAATCATTCCCCAGGCTCTTTGATTCTTCACTGTAAGTTGATCCTGTTTAGAAATAGTTGAAGTCCTAGTCTGATTTATGTAACATTATTGGTGGTGCATGCCAGTTCCTTTTCACATTTTACTGACTCATCTTTGGCAAAATTGAGTGTTTGCAAAAATGTATTTGACAAAATCAGTTATGGTAAACATCATGATCTGACAAAGAGCTAGCCTACTTTGAAAGGCTTAGAGCCTCCAGATAGATACAAATGCGATAAGAAGCAGCAGACACATGTTAAATCATCCAACAGCAAAGGGGATACTTTATGGAAATGAACTTGCAAGATAATAATTTGAATTTGACAAGGTGATAATTAAAGTCCCTAGATAGACTCCTTCCACATCTGTATGCCTTTCAGTGAAGCTGGTTAGCATATTAACTGCTGTTGGAGAATACTAAAAAATATTCATGGGATGTTAAACCGCATATTGTTATTCATTTCAATTTGTATAATAAATGTAACAATGCAATGCATACAGTGTGACACAAGAGGTACTCATCTCTATTATAGACTTACTTTAAAGCACACTGATACTATACTAGGCTCTCAGATGCCAGTTTTATCTAGAGAAATTAAAAAGATTTAATATTAATCATATTTTATGGCAAGAACAACAAGGTGATAAATTTCTTTTGTATGTGAAATACTGGGGCCCAGGCATTTCCAGTGCAGCAGCCAGTACTATTTTAGATTGTAGTTACTGAATAATGACTATCCATAGGTACTTTTACTGGAAATACTTTAATAGCAACCCGCTTTGTGGAAAAGCTTTGAAGCTTACGTCTGCAATAAAAGGTCTGTTGTTAACTGGTGATAGCTTTTTGGACCAGCTTTCAACAAATAGCCCCAAAAAAACTATTGCTGGATTGTTGAATAGCTACTACTTTCTCCCATGGAATTAATGCGTCAATGAGAAGGCATTAATATGCTTCTATAAATAGTAGAATTTTTTTCAGAAAAAAGAAGCAGTTTTCAATGTACACTACACATCTATGTTCCCTAACAGATTTGGATGTCATTTACATTTTAGCTTGTGTTAAGAGTACATTTTTTTTAAGTAACTCTTCTGCTTGTTCATACTTAAGCAGAGTCATGTCATGTAGTGGGCTCAGGGAGCTGCAAGTGGATTCACTGCAGCTGAAACAGTAGAGGAATATGTGCTGGGGAGCTCAGCTAGTACGTACCAGCTGCAGAGGGGCATTTGGACCCCTGGGGACAGCTGAGGCTGGTCTGAAATAAAAACACTCCCTGTGGCTTACTCTGTGGTCATCACATCCTCAGCAGGAACTGCTCTGCAAATCCACTTCTAATGGTCCACATTCGTTGTTTCTGTAGGTGTAGTCTCAGTGCAATAGATAAGAGGAGAGTGCATGAACACTAAAAAAACAACTACCAGAAGCACTGTGGGAGCCTTCAGGTCTGAGGAATGACTGGCAGCACCAGCTGGAGAGAGATGGAAACTGCCACTTAAGGTAAAGATTTAGTGCGAAGAGCTCAAACACTGGGAGAGCAAACCATTATCAAGGCTGCCATAGGAGTAATTGTCATCTCTGAGTCAATGGAGTGAAAGACTTAAAATAAGATATGAAAATGCTGTAAATGCCTACATGACCAAGAGGGATGTGTTTCATTTTCTTTTTTTCTCTTTTTGGATAGTCTATGTCCCTAAAGGAAGGAAATTTTTGCTTTGACATAGCTTATCTCTTAAGATGACATTAGTCTGTCATCTTTTTCCAGTAGCAACATAATTACCATACAGCTGAGAATCTATGAATGATTTTGCAATGTTACATGTTTCTGTTAGCATTTAATGCTGTAACTTAGCACATGGTATTCATATTCTGTGTAGTGATTTCCATGCATCACGATTCTCTCATTTAACTGTGCCAAAACTTATTTACAACTTGGAATATTTCTTCCTGACATTTTTATACCTCTTTTCCAGACTTCATATCATCACTTCACTATCTGTAGAGAACATGGTTGTCACAATTAGAAAATTTTTTTTGCAACTTGGTAAATTTTCCCCATCTTTCTTTTCCTTTTTGCTCTCTACCTTTCATTTGAAATAAAACAGTACAAAACATCAAGTTCTGTAACATGTTAAATCAGTAGTCCTTGAAGTACTAAATGTTGTTTAGGTTAGGGTTTGTTATAGTTTCCAAAAAAAATACGATACATGCAGTAGTTCTTGATTTGTACGGATTTAATTCCCCACAGTTTAAGAGAACATTTAAAATCTCCATGACTGGGAAAACATCAATCTGATAATAGCTTTTATTCCTGGATAAAACATTAACAGTTATCTGCTATGCAACTGTCCCCAAAAGAGGGTACAAGCCACAAGTTATAAAGGGTTAAATTCACAGGAAAAAATATTTCCTACTGCATTAGAATCACAGAATATGTGTTCATATGTTCATATTTTTAGTGGAAATTTAGGCCCATCAAATCTACTTGCCATCAGTAAAAGAACTTTAGTATTGCACATTAACTAACTCGGTATTAAGTTAATGTATATACTCCTTTGCACTGAATTTCCTTGGTTTCAGTTACAAAGCGTGACAAGGAAAAAAGGCATTCCTGCTTCATCTGAATCCAGCAATCGCCACTTCCTAATTCCAAAATTATATTACACATTGCATTTCCAGCTGCATTTGACCTAGCTGTGAAGAGCTGAATTAAGTCTCTAATTTAGAGTCCCACCCAGTCATAGAACATGCTATTGCTTTTGTAGACATACAATGATTCTTAAAAATATTGTGGGGAGGGAGGAGAAGAGGGGAGGGGAAGGGGAGGCCTTATCCTGGTTTTAAATCATATTACTCTCATACCTTCATATTAAACAAAGGCAGAATCATCAGGGGTAAAGTATCTCTATTAATTACAACAAATGCATTTGCTGAAAATTCCGAACAATGTAACTGATTCTCAGAGAATTTTACTTTCTGACTTTCATATCAAAACTACATAAGAGAGAAAAATACTGTTTGCAAATACTCCAAAGTAAAGAATTTCATTTCCTGATCCTGTATATGACTAAAACAGGATCATTGGAACAGTAACCTACATTATAGGCCACAGAGGGGAAAAATTTTGTCTTTCAAAAAATATATATTTGTAGTTATATTTTAGCAGTAGATGTCAAGCAGAATGTCATTTGTCATAGTGTGAGAAATTGTCATTTCTAGTTTTGTTGTTGCTGGAGTTTTAATTAGAGAGCTCCCATCAAAATTGCAAAACTTAACACTTTCTTTTACTTTATTTCAAAGACTTTTCAACACTGACAGGCAAGAGTTTCCACTCAAATTTAAAATACCTTACAAAATATTAACCTTTTCAAGGAAGGAGAAAATTACTTGATAGGTTTGAAATCTAGTACCTATGAGGGAAAAATAAAAAGCAAACAAACCCACAAAAACCAAATCAAAACAAATAAAATCCAGAGTAAAACTAAGAAAAGTGTTAAAGGAAGAGAGAGACAGTTTGAAAATTTCCTTTAGGGAAAGTGCCTTTAGGCCACACACTTCCAACCAGACTTGGTTTAGGACCAGACTGATTTATCTAGCATTTTGAACAATTCTCAATACATATTCTTGGGTTGATATTTTTGTTTGAGCACAGCAGGTGGTTAAATATGGCCTTAAATTTAGATGGGTAAAAATAGTCCACAACCTCTTAACACTGTGTCCTGCAACTAGGAAGTCTTGTTTGACAGGTTTGGGAAACCTTAAATGCATGTGAAGTACACCTAATGCCAGAAAAGTTGATAAGACTCAGGCCTAAAAGCAAAGACTAGTCTGAGTTGTCTTACGGGCCATTAATTACTGTATACTTCAATTAGATCTCAAAAATAAGGGAAAGTGACTAATATTTTCCTTAATCTGAACCTCAGCTTGTAATGTTTGCAGCGCTGCCTGTCAGAAAGATTTAGATTAATGAGTTCAACAGGAAAGGTCAGTAATAAGCCTGAGGGTACACTGAAAATCCTGACAGTAACGTTTTCCAGGTGTGACTTGTGGAGATGGCCTGCTATAACTTACACTGACCAGTAGCCCACAGATAACAGGAACAGTAAGCCTTTCACCACAAAACTCAGCTTATATGATAAGAAAACTGACATTCCAGCCCTTCTGGACAAAACAATGTGCTCAGTGTTTTCCAAACATACCTTGAAAATGTATGGGACTGCTCTTATTTGTGTATAGATCTGTGTGTATGTGTGTGTCTGTCTGTCTCTGCATCTTTTCTCCCCAGCAAGACATACCCCTGGTCTCACTGGGACTATTGTTGCTCTAAAACATCCATTCAGCAGGAGTGAAACAGCTTGCATCTGCCCCTTGGGGGTTTGACTTAAAACAAGAGGGGGAAAAAAAGAAGCCTGACTTCACAACCAGTGGTATTCTGAAGAAGAGAAAAATAGGTGTTGTTTACGAAATTGTGTGGGGAAAAAGCAAAAACTTGGGATTTTTTGGAGAGTAAAAGTTTGGAGAGTAAAATACTATAAGTTGATAATGGCTCAGGAAACACTTTCTTTAAGAGAACAGAAATAATTCTGTACTGTTTGTCCACCTTTTATTTTTGTCTTTCGTCTCCCCCCTCCCAACAAAAAAAAAACAACCAACCAAAAAAAAACCCCAACAAACCAACAAACAAAAACAACCTCAGATTTTCCTCAATTTATTTTTCTCTTCTGACTTATTTTTCCCTGCTGCTCATGTGTAACACAGCTTTTCTTAAAACACTGTCTTTGAGTGGAGGGTGGTAGCACCTCAGGTTGCCCTGAGGGAAAAAAAGAAACCAGCAGAGTATAGTAATAGCATGCAGAGCACTTCTGGCTGCTCTGAACATATCAAGGACTTTAAGAGGCAGAATTCAGAAGCAGGGAACTGCTGGTGAGAAAAGCAGTTGGATGTAGTCAACTTGAGCTTCAAAGATAAATCATTCAAGAGCAAGGTCATTACAGTCATGCTGTGAATTTGGGGCCTCCCAACCCTGCCCCAACACCCCCCAGGAAGATTTTAAGAGAGATTAGAAGTTTACAGCAGGATAAGAAGACAAAAAGCCACCCTATTCAGGGCCGCTCTGTGCAAGCCCGTCACAGACACATTGTCTTTTTCGCAGTTGGGAGAACGCAAACCCCAATGTCTGCCTTCCCCTCCTCCGGCTCCCCGTCAGTGACTGATCACTTTCAGCTGCAGCATCCAGGAATTCACCCATTTCTAGTGATGAAAAGGTTTTCTTTTTTTTGTTTGTTTTCTTTTTTTCTTTTTTTTTTTTTTCTTTCAGTAATCACCTAGGCAGACTCAGCTGCCTATTCCTGTATTCACATGAATATGAACTTGCTTGGGAAGCCCTTTGCTGGAGTTAGTTGTGTGTTGCAATTAAAGAGTGTGTTAAGAGAGAGACAGTGTAATATGTACAATGCTGAAGGTAGCCATAAGGAATATGTATGTAGGAAAAAGTTAATAAGATTAAAACTGCATTCAGCTATTGGCAAACGATCTACTTCAGAGCACTGCCTAGGTTATGACAGCCATGGGCAAAAAGTAGCAGGAGAGGGTTGTAAATGTCTGTAAATTTTAAAAACTTGCTCCAGAGAAGAAACCGAGGGTCTATGGAGACAGAGAGGAGTCCAGACAGTGCAGTCAGGGAAATAAATCCATACTGATTTCTGAAAATGGGATAAAGCAAGCTTTCTTTATCTGAGAAAAACAAAAGTTTTGTAAGTGCCAACAAAAATAATTGTGCCAATTATATATTTTGCATATATAATACTGACCACTCAAATTTAAAACCTTGTACTGAATTCAAAGCAAAAAGAAATTGCATGCCTCTGAGCAGTTATTTTTCCCTCAGAATTTTCTAGAAAGTGCTTCCTGTAGAGCACAATCAAGCCTTACAGAAACAGATAAAGGATCTCACCAGCTAAGTTTTATAGCACGTAGAGATAATAAATCATCGAATATTAGGGAGTGTGAGATTTTTCTTATCATATTTTTGTCACTGACAATGCTGATTTGCAAAAGCCATTTTTCCTTATTTCTGCCATTTCCAAACATTAGGAAAATAAGCTTTGAAAATTAACAGAATGCCTTATTTTGACATTTTTATTGAAAATGTCAAGTTTTATAGTTCAAAATTATTTTGTTTGGAAATTAAGCTAATTGTAGCTGTAAAAGGTTGACATTTATTGAATCTTACTTTTCAGGCTTTTCATTTTAAAGCTTTCTTTTTTTTTTCTTTTTTTTTTTTTCCCTGAATCTTAAAATATTTTGTCTGAAGTCTGATTTGCAAAGGTTTTCAATATTGTAAGCATAGTCAGGGAGGCTAAAAATAATCCACCTCGTTCTGTAAACCATCATAACTTTAACCTCTTTATATTTGTGTATGATTTGCAAGTAAGATCAGATGCCAAATGAAAAAATAAATAATTCCAATAATAACAATTACAGTAGTAGATCAGAATTCCCTTTTTATTTCATTCATGTAAATCCTATGGAAAGAACATTCAAAGTAATCCTTCAACATACCAACATGTTATCAAATTCTTTATGGTGTAAAATATGCAGGCTTTTAAACACATACATGAACCCTCACCCAGCTTAACAATAATAGGCTAGCTGTGCAAAAACTAGATAAATATAACTGGATTATTTCGTTCAGATCTTAAGGTTTCATTCAGTTTCATTCACTTGTTATTGAAACAACTTCCTATTGAATGAAAAAAAAAATGAAATGTCATAGTTAAAAAGTAAACAGGAACCTCTCAATTTGACATGCCCATAGTACTGTATATGATGCATTTCATGCAGTGCATGAAGAATTTTGTGTAATAATCAATGCTGACAAGAGTACTGTAAGACCAAAATAGTCTGACCAAAACCTGATCATAGTTATCAGTGTCTGAAAAAATACCTATTGAGTTTTTTTTCTGTTTGCTAAAGTACATCTATTTGCTTCCAAAAATACACTTGTTTTCTATGATTGATAAGTTCACTAGCTTTTAAGCTCACTCACATTCATTAGTTTATCCTTTTTCTCCTCCCTGTTGAAAACCCGGAACTGTCAAACTGCAACGTTCTTGCCAGACACAAGGAGTGTCCCCAGGGGTGGCAGAAACCATTCTGAACCAGTAAGAAATAGATTTTAAAGTGCTACTTGTTGACACTGGTCGCTCCACTTGCTTTACAGAAAATGTTGACATAGAGGATAAACAATTACACAAATACTGTTTTTGATGTGTCTTCCTAGATATGGTTCCTTTTTTTTTAGAGAAAGCACACAAAGCGACAAAGATGATTAAGGAAGTGGAACATCTCCCTTATGTGGAAAGGCTGAGGGAGCTGGGTCCATTTAGCTTGGAGGAGACTGAGGGGTAACCTCATTAATGTTTATAAATATGTAAAGTGGAAGTGTCATGAGGATGGAGCCAGGCTCTTCTCAGGAACAACCAATGATAAGACAAGTGGCAATGGGTACAAACTGGAACACAGGAGGTTCCACTTAATATGAGAAGAAATTTCTTCACAGTGAGGGTGACAGAGCACTGGAACAGGCTGCATAAGGAGGTTGGGAGTCTCCTTCTCTGGAGACACTCAAAACCTGCCTGGACATCTTCCTGTGTAACCTCATCTGGGTGTTCTTGCTCCAGCAGGGGTTTGGACTAGATGTTATTTTAAGGTCCCTTCCAATCCCTAACATTCTGTGATTCTGTGATAATATATTTAAGATCTTTCAAATAAAATTAGTGATGCAACAACAAAATCTATATGTTGATCCTTTACAGAACCAGAAATATTTCGCATGGTGTCTGCTGTCAGGCCTGATCCAAAGCCCATTAAGGTCAACCACACTAAGCTTTTTTACTTTAATTAGCCTTGGTTCATATCCAACATATTAGCAACAGTCCTCCATATACATGTTAAACTTATAGAATGTGTGATCCCACATTACAGAACCAAGATCCGTTCTGTCTCTGTTGAAGCTGATGGGAGTCGTGAAGTCTTCTGGACTGGGACTTTTAACTTTAATTCTAGGATAGAAGAATAGGGGCTTTATGCAAGCAGAGTTTGAAGGGAAAGGAAGTTACAACAGAACAACTGCTTATTTGACTGTCATATGTGTGGCTAGCCCCACAGTATATTTCTGTTTTCATATATCTTCTGTATAAAATTAATGTCTATTCACATGTATGATTATGCATAGTTCATTTAGAAAACAGTTGCATCTTTTTCATTAGACATAGATTGAAAAGCAACCCATTAAATATGATTTCCTTAAGCATTTCAGTTTTGTTTTGTTTGTTTGTGGTTTTTTAATGTTAGTATACGTGTTATTGGTGAGAATATCACAATGGGAGAAATTACAATACAAAGTGTGAATACATTTATTTTATAATAAAGGAATTTTTATGATGGAGTTATTTTCTGGTTTCTATGTTCTCTTAGCACAGGGGTATTGACTGGTCACAATGAAGAAGTCCTGAGCTGTAAGTAGTTTATGAAAAGTGACAAGTGTGCCTATTGCCTTACATATTCTAACAATCTATTTTATTCCTGCCCCCAGGCCCTACCCACCCAGCTGCCTGAGTTGCACTCTGAGAGGCTGGCTGCTGGTTTCACACGTTTCCCAGGCTCAGCTGCTTTGTCTCAGTGGTGGCTTGGGGGAAACAGCAACTGTGGAGGTGTAGGCAACTGTTGTGCCATGGGTGATATCTAATGCTAATTGGACTACTGCTTCCTGATGCTGTACATGGTGCTTACCTACACCACAGGAGACTTGACTGGAGTGAAACTGTGAAAGATTGGTAGACAGTAAAGGCTGCAGTAATTCTTGTTTATTATTAAGTGGTTAATGGATCACAACAAGTGTGTTGAAAACAATCACCCAGGTACTTTACAGATACACAGAAGATAAAAATACGTGCCAAGAGCAGACTTCTATACAAAGAAAATTAATATTGAAGCCTCTGCTCTTTACAAGGAAGGGTTAGTCTGACTTTTCTCATGTAATTTTATAACCTGAATTTTAAAACCATATAACTGTGATCAATTAGTACTTGACATAAACTAACTGCCAGTATCTTTATGAATATTGTTGTTGCTGTCTTTGTGGCTGTCATCATTATCATCATTGTTGTTTTATAAAATGGAATTTATATTTTCTGACAATTAGATTGGCAGACTAGGTTCCAGAGGCTGCACGTGATTACATTTTTGTTCTTCAATAATTGTGTGGTAGGGGAGAAAGGGAAGCAAAAGACAAGTTTAAAAAAAAAAAAAAAAAAGAAAGAAAAGAAGGTATTACTGGATATGTTATGTTTTTTAGTGTCTTCTTAGCATTTGAAGCCATAGAGAAGGAAGACTTCAGAACAGATAAATTTTTGGATCAGTTGCAGGATGTGAATTTCTGCAGTATGCTCTTAAATAACAAATTATTATGAAAAACACACTTAGGTTTAAGCAGTATTTGAAAAAATATACAGAACAGTCATATAATAGTTAAACCTCCAATAAATACATTTTTAACAATCATGTGGTATTTTAAATAGCAACAACTGGGGGAAATCCCATGGGCAAGACTGCTTGAAGGAAAAGGGGCCCAAGATAGCTGGGTGGCATTCAGAGATTGCTTCTTCCACGCTCAGGATCAGAGCATCCCCACACGTAGGAAGTCAAGGAAGGGAGCCAGGAGGCCTGCGTGGTTGAATAGGGAGCTGTTGGGTATGCTCAAGCAGAAGAGGAGAGTTTACAGGTCATGGAAGCAGGGGCTGGCCACTTGGGAGGAATATAAGGCTGCTGTTAGAGGATATAGGAAGGCAGCTAGGATAGCCAAGGCCTCCTTAGAATTACAGCTGGCGAGAGGGGTCAAGGACAGCAAAAAGAACTTTTTCAAATACATAGCAGATAAAACTAACACCAGAGGCAATGTAGGCCCACTGATGAATGGGGTGGGTGCCCTGGTGGCAGAAGATACAGAGAAGGCAGAATTACTGAATGCCTTCTTTGTCTCTGTCTACTCTGCCGGAGGCTGTCCTGGGGAGCCCTGTACCCCTGAGACCCCGGATGAAGCCAGGTCAATGGAGGAGTTTGCTTTAGTCGATGAGGACTGGGTTAGGGAGCAATTAAATAGTCTGGACATTCATAAATCCATGGGTCCAGATGGGATGCATCCGCGGGTGCTGAGGGAGCTGGCTGAAGTCATTGCTGGACCGCTCTCCATCATCTTTGCCAAGTCTTGGGAAACGGGAGAGGTGCCCGAGGATTGGAGGAAAGCAAATGTCACTCCAGTCTTCAAAAAGGGCAAGAAGGAGGACCCGGGTAATTATAGACCGGTCAGCCTCACCTCTGTCCCTGGGAAAGTAATGGAACAGCTTGTCCTTGGTGCCATCTCAAGGCATATCAAGGATAAGAGGGTTATTAGGGGCAGTCAGCATGGCTTTACCAAGGGTAGGTCATGCTTGACCAACCTCATAGCCTTTTATGAGAATGTAACAAGGTGGATGGATGGTGGCAGAGCGGTGGATGTTGTCTACCTTGACTTCAGTAAAGCCTTTGACACAGTCTCCCACAGCATCCTCACAGCTAAGTTGAGGAGGTGTGGTCTAGACAATAGAGTAGTGAGGTGGGTTGCAAACTGGCTTAGGGAGAGAAGCCAGAGAGTGGTAGTCAATGGTGCGGAGTCTAGTTGGAGGCCAGTATCTAGTGGAGTGCCCCAAGGGTCAGTGCTGGGGCCAATATTATTCAATATATTCATTAACGACTTGGACGAGGGAATTGAGTGTACTATCAGCAAGTTTGCTGATGACACCAAGCTAGGAGGAGTGGCTGACACGCCAGAGGGCTGTGCTGCCATCCAGTGGGACCTGGACAGGCTGGAGAGCTGGGCAGGGAATAACCTGATGAAATTTAACAAGGACAAGTGTAGAGTCCTGCATCTGGGCAGGAACAACCCCAGGTTCCAGTATAGGTTGGGAGATTACATATTAGAGAGCAGTGTAGGGGAAAGGGACCTGGGGGTCCTGGTGGACAACAGGATGACCATGAGCCAGCACTGTGCCCTTGTGGCCAGGAAGGCCAATGGCATCCTGGGGTGTATTAGAAGGGGGGTGGTTAGTAGATCGAGAGAGGTCCTCCTTCCCCTCTACTCTGCCCTGGTGAGACCACATCTGGAATATTGTGTCCAGTTCTGGGCCCCTCAGTTCAAGAAGGACAGGGAACTGCTGGAGAGGGTCCAGCGTAGGGCAACGAAGATGATTAAGGGAGTGGAGCACCTCCCTTATGAAGAAAGGCTGAGGGAGCTGGGTCTCTTTAGTTTGGAGAAGAGGAGACTAAGGGGGGACCTTATTAATGTTTATAAATATATAAAGGGTGAGTGCCATGAGGATGGAGCCAGACTCTTCTCAGTGGCAAACAATGATAAGACAAGGGGTAATGGGATCAAGCTGGAACACAAGAGGTTCCACTTAAATTTGAGAAGAAACTTCTTCACAGTGAGGGTGACAGAGCACTGGAACAGGCTGCCCAGGGAGGTTGTGGAGTCTCCTTCTCTGGAGACGTTCAAAACCCGCCTGGACATGTTCCTGTGCGACCTCACCTAGGTGTTCCTGCTCCAGCAGGGGGATTGGACTAGATGATCTTTTGAGGTCCCTTCCAATCCCAAACATACTGTGATACTGTGATAACTATCTAAAATCTTAATGTTAATACATGTTTAGGAAGTGTAATATAAAGTATTATTTAACAGCTTACACTAATTTTACTTTTATTCCCTTACATTTGTTACATGAAGTGGTGCGTTATTGTAAGACTGCAGTCACATTTCCTAACACTGTTGGCACTGCAGATTTTCTCAGCAATATCTGCTTTTGTTGTTTTATTGTTATTGCTAAGCTAGGAGGCTAGCAAAGTGCCAGGAAATTAAAAATATCCCTTGACATATTTATTAGGTATGAAACATCTTTAGGGAGTGATTAAATAACACTGAACATTACATTTATTATAAAATCCTTATGCTTAGACTGAATTCTAGGAGTACACTTATATTAAAGAGATAGTGGATTAGGACTCGTGATAACAATTCACTCTAGTTCAGTAAACTACAATATGCAATTATTTTTACTGATAAATACAGTGCTTCTCACTCCTGCTATCAATGTATAGTCGTATGCTTTTTGTAACAGTTTTACAGACATCTCATGACTGTCAGGGATCAATCAATCAATCAATCAAAATCATGTCAGGGGCATAAATGACCACTTCAAACTATTGCTGTTTTCCTTGGCTATACTCCACATTGGTCATCTTGTGTTGGAAAGATTTTAGCACTCAGAAATCAATTCCCACAGACTGAAACTGGTTGCGTTATACTCAACTTTTGCAGAAGGTGAACAATTCACACTATTATTTTCCCAACATGTCCTGTCTTTAGCAGTACCATCAGTTTCCTTCTTTCACTCCTTTTTTCCTAAAATGATTCCTACTTTAGACTTTTGGAAGGTCTGCGATCTCCCCAGCACAAGCAGGGAAGGAAAGTGGAAGTGATAAGGTGGGCAATGAGACTATAGATTTTTACTCTTATATCCATTTAACACATCATGTTTACCTCCAAAATATACAAGTAGCAAATAAATGATAATTTAAAAATATCTTAATGGTGAGCCTATTTTGAGGGATACTGTGCTGTTGGAGTGGATGTTTTTTCAGCTAGTCGGTGTTCTCCAGCTGGAGCTGCAAATACACAAAAATCTACTGCCAGAAAGCTGAGGTATACTTCAAATGAAAGCTGATACTGTGTTAGAAGTGTCAGCCTCATTGACTTTGTAGTGGCAAAAAGAATTAGGAGTAGGATGAAGTCTCCATTACTTGATTCCACAGATCACAGCTTCACCTGAAACAAAATGTTCTTCTACTCCTGGGTAAAGAGGATACCTACATAGCTTCTTCTGAGTTTTCGATGAGGATCCACAGGAAATTTTCCTGCCTTTTCATCTGGCTTCACCAGGCATGACCACTGCCCTCTGTCCTCCTGCTCTCTCCAGCAGCATCCTGTGTCTGGGAGTGCAGCATGGCTTGGACACATACAGAGCTTTTACCTTCAGGTATGTTTCTAAAAGTCGGAAGTGAAAGCCCCTTAGTACCTAGTAAAGGGTAGCTACTGAATATGATGTTTTCCATATCCATCTATAATATTTCATCTGCTGGCCAGGGCCAAAATTTGTTTTGCATCTCTGAGTGAGGAAAGGCTACATTAATCAGTTTGAAAACCATTAGCCAGCAAGACAGCTTAGAGAGCAGTTAAATGGGGCCATCAGGTATGGATGCATCATGTTGACTATGACAATGTCCCAGGTTCACACCTTGCAGTCTCTCCACCCTGACAGGGCCTTGCTGCAGGAACAGAATGACCAATCCACATAATAATGATGCTTTTCTGTGCCTTTCTATCCTAGTTTGGAAGGTGACTGGGTTGTTGGCATGGAATTTCTGCGTGTGCCTCTGGAAAGTGGAAGAGGCCTGGAGAGAAGAGGCAAAGTGTATGACACCGCCCAACCATTATCAGATCTGTTGTGACTACCATGGGACATCCATATAGCTCTTAGAGTCCTTGATGCTAAGGGAAATATGTTATGCTTTCTGTACTTGATTTCAAAAATATTGAAAAAGAAATGTTGATCTTACAGAAGACTTGGATTGGTTGGAAATTTTTAAAAAGTTGAAAATATGCATAATTTCTATGTTGCTACTTCCCCATCTTCTTTAATTTTCTTGCTGATGACCACTGACCTCAAGCTTGTTTCCACAGTGAAATTGTTGAGATGACTATCTCATGGACAAATACACTATATGACAAACAAGCCAAATGTAAAGATATAAAACATGACTAAGACCAGTGAATGGTGAATGGACAAGTGGAGTGAATTGTAAAATTGTCATCACTCTATTTTGATTCAACCAAAAAGCCAAAGGAAGAGAAAGCATTCATGAAGAAGTATCTTCACAGAAATATCCACATGTTAGTGAAATGTATTCACTGCACACTTTGGCATATTGAACTTTTATTTTTCCTGAGAACTCATAGACCACTGGGCTAAATATTGTTCTAAACTTATACCCTGTGTCACCCCACTGACATATAAGGAAGGGCAGAAATACATCTGTCATATGGTTAATAAATATGTTAACATTCAAAGTACCAGAAGTGAATTTATAGCTCACATATGAACACCAGATTATCTCTGCATTTTTTTTTACTGTAGTTTTCATTTCTGTAGCAGGATGGAAGACAGTATATAAATGTGAAAGACTCTTATGATGGGAAATACAAAAATTCTGCTGTGTGTTGATTGGTAAAAACAATGATTTTCCACATTAATGAACTGCAGGTTTACATCACCATTTCTATTTGAATCACAGGAATAAGACTGCAATGGTCACTAACATAAAAATCAAGCATGTGCAACTGGGCTAATAACTTTAAGTATTTTGAAAAGATAAATAAACCTGAGTATTCACTAGTTCCCCTATTCAGTCAACAACATGAGTTAATACCAGTAACTTTGTCATTAACTGGTACATCCTCCTTTTATTGTCTAGGGGAGATTTTTTTAAAGAGGAACTGAGGGGTTTTTTTCGGATATTTTTGTTCTTGAAGGCTTTCAAATGCCAAAATATTTATATAGAAGACTCAATTGGGTAACGTATTAAATTATGTATTAAAGTCATATGCATTACAATTCAGATAAGAATTACTAGAATACAGACTGTTTTGCATTGGGTGATAGCCTTCTTTTCTTCCTATAGCAGGAGGTTTAGGTATGTTTAACTGAGACACATTTTTGAATCTTTGAAGGCTTCTATGTAATAGGCAAAATATTTTGTTCTAGATCTGAACCTTCTGTAGCGCATCCATTATTGTATTTTTAAATTATCACTTAACTTTAATTGCAGTACGGCGTAAAGAGATTCCATGTTATAACTTTTTTCCACTTTTAAATAAAAATAAATCAGAAAGATATAACAAGTACAAGAGCACCAAGTTGCCCTCTTGAGCAGAATTATAACACCAAAGTGTTCTCTGAGGTATATTTTCCTCATGTTGAGGAAAGCAGGCACAATAACCCTCTTGTTATAAATTGTTCTTCAGAAAGGGTGCTAATTTATAGAACTTAGAAAAGTAAAATGCACCCTTCTAACAAATAGATAAAAGAAAGATACATTGTGCCATGCTGTGACTGTATTCCATCAGAATAATAATTTTGCATGATATATAACAGATACAGTATGGTTTAAAGAACAGCATTTATACCTCTTCTGCTAAAATAATTCCTCTTTATGGAACTATATTACAAGCAGAACTATGATGATGCCTACCACTCCTACTGGACAAGTCCAATCTATTTTTTTCTTCTTTATGTAAAAATTAATTTAATATTTTAATTTTTAAGGGTTCTAAGAGTTAGTGAGCTACATCTGAAGACAGATTTGGTACATTCAGAAATAATACTATGCTCTGCTAAGAAGGGGTGGAGTTGCTTGTAAAGTCAGGCAGTTACTGGGAAAAGGAAAGAGGAATAGATATAGAGATCTTACAGCATTAGTGGTTCTTGGCAGCTATTTTACTGGCTAGGTTTGGCTTTAAGGCACGTATGATTTGGTGCAATGTACTATAGTAGTCCAGGGGTGAGATAGTGCATGTAATCTTATGTGCAGGCTGCATGTGTATGCATCTGAGAAACCCACTTTTCCTGATTGACAATTCACTGCTTAACAATTGGTTCTTTGTGGCTTATTTATCCAAGTGCATGATATATTCTTGCACAGCATGACGTTTTTTGAGGAATAAGTTATGATAGTCCAAGCCTATAATTTGATTTCAGTAACAGGCCGTCTGGGACTGGAATATTTGCTCTAACTTGACTTTGCCTCAGAATATGCACATCCACTAGCCTCCATGTTTAACAAAGTGTGCTCATTGTCCTGTGTTGTAATCTGAAAGGTCAGGGCATTGAACCATTAAATATTCAATTTATTCATGTAGGAACATTACATGTGTTTCAGTGTTTTCTTAAATGATTTGACATTAGCAAAAGAACATTGAGGCAAAAGAAACTACGTAGAAGAGAGAAGCCTTAGGCAATACACAACAACAAATCATAACAGACATTAAAAGAAGATTTAATATACATATTGCTGAAAAATCTCCTACCTTCATTACAGGAGTATTAGCTAGAGGGTGCCTGCTCATGCAATTTGCTGTACATTAATTTACAAATTCTATTTAACTTCCTGATAAAACCTCTTTTATAAATGAATTCATTGATGTCAAACCAACAACCATGTACATATTCAGTATAGCAATATATTAATTGTCCGTGTGTGATGCTGTAGCACTCTTATTCTGAGAGCTCTAACTAGAATTTTGGCTGCCATGTTTTTTGTCTTTCTTTCTCTCTCTCTTTTTTTTTTTTTTTAAAGTAGATTTAGCTTCACCTATTTACTCAGTTACTATGTCTACTTTTCACAAACTTTGAAAAGTCAAAATTTATTGTCCCAAACATTCACTGTCCATCAACTTCTGCATTATGAGTATTTGGCCAATTGTATATTTATAGCTCTGAGTATTCATGACAGAAATTTGCGATTTCCCCTCCAGGGATAAAATGTCATTGCAAAATAAAACTATTTTTGGAAAATATCAGGATATATTGCGTAACACAAGAATATAAAACCAAATTTGAATAAATTATTAGTTATAAATTACTTGTGCAGATCTTGTGAAAAACATGTATCTGTCATCCTTTTCCTTTTCAGGATTCTGCTCACATGAAGACTACAAAGATAAACTAACATTTTTCATATTAATGGACACCTTCCAAAAGAACATAATTTTGCAATTAGAAATACATGCCATAAATTATTGTCCACAGTATTTGCTGATTGGAGAAATTAACAAAGCAGAATTTAACAAATTATTACTTTGAAGAGTTAGCCATGGACAATACTGACGGTACGCACCTACAGAGATTGAATGTAAGGGAAATAATTCAATCAATGCAAAGATGCAAATTCTGCCAGCCTACTTGAATTGACCGGTTTCTTACACTGAAGTTATCCTAGTAAGATCAATAGGATTACTGGAACAGTAATATGCTAGTTATTGTGAGAAAACTTGGCAGAATCTGGCCTTTAATGTGTCTTTTTGGCTAAAAACTCTTCTATTTTCTTTTTTTTTCTTTTTTTGTCTATAGATGTTAAACAGTTTTACTGTAACTTTACGTTTGGAACTTGAAAGTTTATGTACCTATATCAAAGACAAAACATGATGTTTGTTCATTTGTTTTGGAAAACTGTTCTCCTGTTATGCTGCAGTTAGATATTTGATAATCTTTTTAGAAATAATACAATACCTACACATTCTTTTCTGAATTTTTTTTTTCCATAAATGCATTGTTTTTGCAGCTCACTGTAGCATTCTCCTCTTAGAAGGATAAGACTCTCTTTGTGAAAGAGGAAAAATATCATCTGTGTTTGCTCTTCCTCACTCTTGAACCACAGAAAGCAATACAAAATTTGCCATTGATTCCAATTACAGTAAGAGTAGAGACTTGACCCTGACATGCTGAGCCCTCTTACAAATAGTGTAGCCCTTTAGTGGTGCTTGACATATGCCTGGATCACTCCCTAAGTATATAACATTTGCAAAAGGTGGCTCACTTCAGCAATTTTTTTTCCTTCAAATCATAGTGGTGACTTTTTGCAACTATTTGAGAGGGAAGAGAGACAAGGGTGGGAACAATTATGAAATTATTTGCCAGATAATAAATACCATTTTGAAGCTTATATCATTTTCCTTTTGCATATTAGTTGCTGCTGCCACTGCACTTATCTTTGTTGCAACTTTTTTTTTTTTTTTTTCCTCTTCTTCTATGTGCCTGAACATGATTGGTTGGCTCCATGTTCTCATGCTATTGTTCAAGATGTTTCTATGGTGAGTGATTTAATTTCACTAGATTTGTGGCTTTCTCCTGCTGTGCCTGTATAATGGCATTGATGCAGATTGTTGAAAGGGAGAGTCTCAAGCCAGGTGGAGTTAATTAAGATGATGTAGGTACCCCAGTCCTTCTCACATGCAAAAGAATATAAAGCAAATCTGGCAGCTGATGATATAACAAATGTCAATATATTTTTGATGACAGATTATGTCATTTAAAAAAAATAGTGAAAGCAACTGAAGACTAAGGCAATGTACTGTCTGCTTAAATTGTAATTCCCACTAAGGAAAAAGTAATTTATTTTCTGTGAATAACTGAACAGTCACAGGGTTTGAGAAAAATTCACTTGAGTGTTATAATGAGAGGAATTGATACACATTCAAGAAAGACATAGGACCCCCCTCTGCCCCTCCCTGCAAGGGTCCGTGTTATGCTCACACATGGTTGATATATTGAATTTGGAAATTCTTCTAACTCTTGACATGCTAATAAAGTTACTGAAACTGATTAGGGACAAAAGAAAGCAGATGAAGCCCTATATTATTTGTGACTTTTCTGCTGTTGAAAGACATGAGGAGTTCAAGATTTTCCTGAAGACTGCCAAAATTTACAAGCTGCAGAAACATAGACATGTTTAAACCATATTTACAATGAAGAAACAGCACAGAGGGAAAGGTAAATACAACAAAATCTCATGCTACTTTAAATAGGATAGTTGAGGGAAGTTGTTTTCACTTTTGCTTAAATGAGTATGTTTTATAACATTACTTTGAGATACAAGGAATAGAGTCATAGATGAGAACAAGCAGAAACTTGTAGATTGTCTCTGAAAGAGAATAAAGCTAAATGGGGTAAAGAAACACTGGATCTGGAGCTTGATGGATTGTGAGGGACTGAAAGGACGAAACTGGGAAACAGCTAATGGCCAGAGCATGCTTTTCTTCTTGATGAACTAATTTCCCTGTGGAATGTGTTGTGCTACAGGAATATCTTTGGTATGAAAATGAAATGGAAAAATAAGCAGCCTATCTAAGGTATTTTATCTAATCTCTGCATTTATTTTAAATCAATCAGAACAGAATCTTGGTGCTAACAGTCTTTTATATAACAAAGCAGTCAGAGGGCTGAAATTGTCCACTCCTCTCTGCTTACACCACGTGAACATACCAGGCTTTTTCCTTGTCTCACTCTCCAAGGGAATATTTTTGGGTCACTCAGAGGTGACTACATGAGTGCAAATAAAAAGAGATGGGTCTTCACTTTCACTTATAAGGCGCTATAGTCCAGAACTTATTCTAATTTTTGGTGAAAATAAATTCCCTGTCTGGAAAGCAGATAAAGGCCGTTGCCAGGATCCTAACCCTGGCCTCCTGTCACAGTTTCTAAAAGACTACAGCTGCCACACCGGGTCAGAGTAAACAGAGGCTATGAAGGAGTCATGGCCCAGTCCTTTCAAGACTGAAGAACAGGGCCAACATTTGGCCTTGGAGTAGATGTAATACCACACAGATAAGGAGAGAAACAGAGACATCATCAGAATGAGATGCTCTTTCTGTGTTGGTGAACTTAGGATGTGCACTGAACAATATGACTGTGGCCAAATGTTTCTTATATCTCTGAATTCTGCTTAAGGAGAAAGATATAAGAGGAATCATAACATTATGTTGTCTGAGTATTTGATTAGATAAAGGATTTAAAGTGATATGGCAATGGTACATATCAAGGTATTACATACATAAATGTGATTGCAGTTTGAGTTGTAGTTCTAGGCTTTCAACTTTCCAGGAGTTCTCATAGTAAATATAGAAAAAGGAATCCTGGAGGCACTGAGCCTTTTGTAATATTGGTACATGCCTTCAGTTCCCTTTGTGCAATCTATTGATAATGAACATGTCAAAGTTGATGGAAGAAAATTTATTGGGATCAAACAGGCTCATTAATTAGTTTACTTAATATCTGGCAGTAAGGCCATATTTTACCTACTAAATGGTAAGGGAAATGCTAAGGAGCACCATACAAATACAATAAGAATAATTCCAGTACAAACCTGGAGGTGAAAAGGAGCATGGAAGATGTCTTCTTTCACCTTCTATTGGTAATTTTTCAAAGTTAAATTGCTACATTCATTTTAAAAGATAATGTCTAGCATACATAATGCCTAGGTTGACCAAAATAATTGAATTTAATAATTTCAAACAAAAGCTTCAGCCCCCAAAGCTATTTTGAAATTTGAAATTACTTTTACAGTTCAAAATGAAAAAAGTAAACCCATTGATTTTTCTTGTTTTATAGAATTCCTGGGTTTCTTCTGAATCTCTTTGAAGAGTAGGATTGCCCATGAACACATTATTCTGGATTTCAGACACCTTCACTCCTAACTCAGAAATAACTCATTGTGATGAAGAATTTTTTTTGTGAAGATTCATCAGGACTACAACTCAGAGGTTTAATTTTGTAGGAGCTACAACAGCTTTTGGAAGTTCTCTAAATGATCATTTTTTATATATGGCTTACTCAACTTCTACTTTGTAGTTCAGAGCTGGGTTCAAAATTAAGGGAACTTCTTCATCTTCCACTTTCAATAAAATACTTTTTTAAGACTTGTCCTCCTCTTAATCACAGTATCACTCAATATGTCAAAGTAGCCACATTGTAAAGCTACAGGTTGTTCTGACAGAGGATGAAAATTTATTCTCCTGAAGTTAATGACAAACACCTACAGGCATGGTATTTCACTCATGATATTTCACCATAATATATCATGACTTTAAATTAAGTGTTGATTGTTCATAATTGGTTTGTGATTACAGACAAGTAGCAATGAGAAGAGACCATGAAAATGTTATTTATATTTAGAATAAAGGAAAAAAAAAATGTTAGATGAAAAAATAAAAAAAAAAAGGCAATAAGTAAAACTGGAAAGTTATTTCTTTTTTTCAGAGACATATTTCAGATGGTATCTTTTTTAAAGGATTACATATTTTATTTTTTCTTACTTTTATTTATTCCTTCTCTCTCTACAGAATATAATAAAATAAATGTTATTCTAAGGTGTCTTTGGTACTTTATTAAGTTACAACTTTTTAAACTTTTAAATTTTAGGAAAAATGTTTGAAAAAAGAGACGGGGAGAAGAGTGTAAATGATAATAGCAAAGATACTAATCTGAAGTAAAACTGTACTTAAATATTGCATTGTGAAAGTTGAACTCTAATTTTGGACTTTAATGGGAAAAAAATAGCAAAATGTACAAATTAGTTTTTAGTAAATCACAAGCTACAAGAAAATCTGCACTGCACCACAGTCACTGATTTATTTGTAAACCACTTGGGGAAGGACACCTTAAAATGGATGTGTATGTCAGAGTTAGAGGAATGAGGACTGTACTCTGGCTGTTAAAGTTAATGTTAAAGTTATTAAAAACAATTCTAATAAAAGGATGGGAAAAAACATTATGAAAAGCTCTCAACAACTTTTATTGTAAAGGAAATTATCTTGTGACCAACCTTCCATCAAGAATGTATGGGCATGAATTTGAAAGCTAGTACAAAGAATAAAAGTGGGGAAAAATATGGTTGGAACATAGTATACCATAAAATGCTGAAAAGTAGGTTGCATTAGAAAAGATTGAAAAGAAGGGAAAGAAAGGAAAAAAAAAAGGAGAAGGAGAAGGAGAAGGAGAAGGAGAAGGAGAAGGAGAAGGAGAAGGAGAAGGAGAAGGAGAAGGAGAAGGAGAAGGAGAAGGAGAAGGAAGGAAGGAAGGAAGGAAGGAAGGAAGGAAGGAAGGAAGGAAGGAAGGAAGGAAGGAAGGAGAGGTAAAAAGGAAGCAAGCAAGCAAGCATCTCTTGAAGAGGGTTGAAAAACTGACAGTTATTAGCAGTAAGCGAATATTTTTACTTTTAGGCTCAAGGGACTGGTAAATAACAAGCAGTTATTTCAGGCAGAAGTAGATATAAATGATGGCATTCAAAAACCTCTGAAAAGATGCCATTAAAACTGATTTGGTACCTTTTAGAATATTGTGGTTATGCAGTTCTACATATCACCAGGAAGATTTATCCCCTGGAGAAAGATCAAATAAGAGAATATTCATCAAAAAGCCAAAAAAGATGATATATCTTAATGGAGCCAAACAAAGTGTATTGTAGAACAACACAATCAATTGTAAATGAAATATTAATCCCATCTAATGAGTTTAAGATGGAACTGACAAATAAATCAGACTCAAAACTTATTTCCTGCTTAAAATCAAATGCAAGGTGAACATTTTACTTATATTTTTAAAGGCTTGATTTTAAAGTCCAATCACTAATTCCGGGTGGGAGTGTAAAACCAGATGAAAATCCTAGTACAGCAACTCCCTACTTGGACAAAATAGGAAAATTGAAGTTCACTACTGGTTTTGTGGTTTATGTCAGAGAACATAAAGCCAGCAGCAAGAGACAGGTATCAGATTTTGAAAACTTAACAATATTTTTTTCGGTCTTACATTAAAAAGCTGAAAGTCTTGTAATTTGGGGGGTTAAACCAGTATATATAGTCATGTGGTCTAGACAAGCAGTGGTCTGCTGTACTATTGACAGATTCAATAAAGATTCATATAGGTAGAACTAATCCTGAAAGTCTTTCCAATGCTGTTGTTTCCAATATAATTTCTTAATCATTTTTTTTCGTGTTTTGTGTACTTTAAAAATAATAGTAGTATGCCTTCAGAGGGGAATTGAAAATTGAGAAGTTAGTTAACCAGCTATGTAAGAAAAGTAACTAATAGCTGGAAGTGAATAACAAATGAATGATTGAAAAAAATTAAGTATTTCAGTTATATTATGAATGTGGGCAAACAGGAAAGACTTTTACAGAAAGAAGCGTTGGCTCACAATCAAAATGATGTGGTAAATAAAAATTATAACAATAGCATATATAACAATATGACAATTGTAAATAATGGTAGTAAATATAGTTAAGTGGAAGCAGTAAATATCTGCAAAATATTTACTGTCACCTATATCCCAAATATACACAACAGAACTAGCTTCCCAGCTATATTTGATGTGAATAAAGTATACATTTGCAAGCCTGGTTGAGGCATGAACAAAGGTAGCTTAAAGGTTGCCAATGTTTAAATTAACTCTTTGGGAGAAGGAATATATTTCCTCTGAGCATGTACAGTGCCTAGGTAAATGGCACCCTAATCCCTAATGAGGGCTTATCTACACTGCCAGGACACAAAATGTGAGAGAAGGAATCAAAAGCCCTCACCTCACAGCATAGAAGTTCTTTAATCTGTATTGTCTGTGTTCACAGCTGCAAACCTTGAAGTGAACAGGAGAAGCTCTTTAGACCCTGTAATTTGCAGCAGTGCCAAGTGAGGAGTATTATAACAGAAATCTATTCTCCTCATCAAGCACGTCCTTGCCCACATCCTTTTCCTTATTGCACAAACAACACAGAGGGTGACAGTCTGTGCTCATATAACAAATACAACTTTAAGAATTGTGTCTACTTGAACTTTATGCTTTAATTCTTTTGTTCATTTGCAATTCTTAATCCCTGAGTAAGGAAGTCCTCTGAGAATGTATAAATAAATCTGTTAATTATTATGTGTTAAAATTAATTAAAATGATTTTAAAAGAAATTTAACACTTAGTATTAGATACTGACATTTCTGTCCCAAGTGGTCTTATCAACACACTAGTACTGTAATTTCCTATTTACTTAAAACTAACTGAATTGTTATGAAAGTTACTTCACATTTTTTCAGGATACAGGAAGTTTCTCATTTTGTGGAGACTGGAGGGGGGAAAAAAACAAAAAAACCAAAAAAAACAAAAAACAACTAAAACCCAAAAAACAACAACAACAGAAAAACAACACTTGTGAAAATGTCAATGAGCTGCCATATTTCACAATGAGCGCTGTCTCTAGATGCTTTAAATAGGATTGAAGCCTTACAGTGTCACTGGCAAAGATATTTTCTTGCATCTCACTCCATTTCTGCTATTTTCATTTAGAATACCAGAGAAAATGGGTTGTTATTTTTCCTGATTTTCTCAGTAAGAGGTAGTAGAGCTAACTCCTAAATAGAGATTTTGAGTCTCTCAACTTTAGGTTTCTAAGTTAAAAGGATAGTTTCTTCTTTGTTGTTTAAACTGGACATCTTCTTTTCTCTTTGCTTTATAAATTTTTTTTTCAGAAATGTCCTTAATCATCTAGCTAACTATATCTAGTTTATCCATTTTTAGTTATGTCAAACAATTTATCAGAGTTTTCTTTATGAGAGTTTAGCCATTTTCTGTTTCTCCCTGCGTTTTGGTATAGGCTCACCCAGACAGTGATTCAAGACACTTGATATCTTTGCTCTAAACTGTGCTCAACAGAGAGGCTGTTTACTTCTGTTATTTATATAAGAGGCCCTAAAAAAACCTGCCTCCCTGAGGGAGGAAAGGAAAGGGAAGGGAAGGGAAGGGAAGGGAAGGGAAGGGAAGGGAAGGGAAGGGAAGGGAAGGGAAGGGAAGGGAAGGGAAGGGAAGGAAAGGAAAGGAAAGGAAAGGAAAGGAAAGGAAAGGAAAGGAAAGGAAAGGAAAGGAAAGGAAAGGAAAGGAAAGGAAAGGAAAGGAAAGGAAAGGAAAGGAAAGGAAAGGAAAGGAAAGGGGAAAGGCACTTAGCATAAATATTTTTCTTGAAATTGTTCTATGATCTCAAGTACAGAAACCTACAAAGAAGAAAAACAAGCGAAGAGTGAAGAATTGTAGCCCGTTCACTAGTTAGCTACAGAATATCCCCACTTGAATGTGGACACTTTACTACCACAAAATGACAGATAATGGGGCACATGCTGCAAAAATTTTATTTCTAAAGAACCAGAGGATGGAAGAATGTAGGGAAGAAGAGATATGGAGAGCAAAATAAAATATAAACTAAAATAAGATAACATTGTTTCTGGGATTTTGGATTAGTTTGACATTGTAAAATCATAAGCAACTGTAAATTAAGAAACATTTTAATTAAAAAAAGGAGTTTAGAGGATTAAAGTGGTAATTTTGTATTTAATATGTTACTGAGGTAAACCTAAATAGTTTACTCTTGCACTAGAACTTAAAATTTATCACCTTATGTCCGTGACATTGATTTTCTGTTGTCTTGGTGATTTATGATGATACAGTAATAATACGTCATAATAGTGTTTTCAATGGGAAATTTTGTGGACACACTATGAAGTCTTTTATATTATAACATGTAATACCAGTAAATAGCTAAAAATATCTAAATCAGAGACAACATTGCTATTCATTTTAGAGATGTTTTAAAGAAGTATCATTGTCACAATGAAAATTATAAATGCTATACGGTTTGGATTTGTTTGTTTGGTTTTTTTTGTGTTTTTTTGTTTTGTTTTGGGATTTTTTGTTTGCTTTTGTTTTTTTTTTTTGAATGTCTAAGTTTAACATTACTTATTAAGTTAAATTAAATATTTTGCACTTTAATGAAAGGACAATAAGATTTTAATGATCTTCACACATTTCTAATTAATGCAAGCACTAAGCACAAAAGCCTTTCTTTGAGATTATTTTCAAACTTGGTTGCTTACACTTACAACTGATAAACAATTAAATGAGGAGGAATTTGCTGCCAAATGCTGCAATTTTTTTTTTTTTTTTTTGTAATTTAATCCTCCTTTCATTTTTATTAGCCCATCAGCAGTGGAGATAAATGACTGTTGTTAACAAGTGAATCAAAAACAAGCATCTGGACCATAAGAGAGAGGGGGTATATTCTTTGTCAATTTAGATCACCAAGTGACATATTCTACTGGCAGCCAGTACTGAAAAATCTGTTGAGGATATATAAGCTGTTTTAATATGCTATGATATGTGTCCTTTTTCTTAACCTGAAATGCAGCATATCCAGAAAAATAAATAAAATTGGCAATAACTATTCAATTTTAATCCAAAATGCTCAAGGTAAATGAAGAAACAATAAAGATTTACAGTTACAAAGTTAAAAAAATGAAAACAATAACTTTGTTATTTTTGGAAATATGGAAGAGTTCAAGCTACACCAATTGGTAGAGGAGTTGAAGCCTGTGTTCAGAGGCTGAACCACAACATTTTTAATGTAAATAATGTCAGAAAAGTGAAATCTACAGTCTCAATACAAGAGACTGGAAAGACTAGAGTATATAAACCTGAGTGTCTGAGCATAATGTAGTACATATCCAAATGGGATTCCACAGATCAAAGTTATGCTCAGGATAAACCATGAATTTGATTTAGTAAATAATCCTTTTTTTGATCTAATTTCAAAAGCAAAAAATAGTCTTTCTAACATTATTGTATGAGAAACTTTTAGAAGTTATTCAAAGAATCAGAAACTTCATTCAGTTAAAAGGCTGCTTGATCAATGTTATAGATACCTGTCCTGGAGGAAACTATTGACCACCATCTATTGTTAATGTCAACAAAAAACAAAATACTATTTACATTTCATGAAATCTTCAGGACAAAGGTAAAGGTACTTTCATTGCTCACCAGTCCCCAGGGAATTTTTACTAGTCTCATAAATTTGTTTGGACTCTTTTTGATTGGAAAGATATTTCCTTGTTGAGCACCGAACAGAGGTTTTCTGAAGAAGGACTTTGTTCTTCTCTGTCATATGCTTTGAAGACAAATACAAAGACAAATATGCTTCTTTGGAAAACAAAACAAAAACAAAACTCCAAAGACCCACTTGTTTTAGAAAGTGTTTTTCTGACTACTTTACATAATTATTATCTTACTAGGTCTCAATATTTTTCTAATACGAATATAAAAAATAAGAATTTGAAAGTGTTACCATGGCAGAAAAAAATGTAATACCTTATATCTAAAGTCCTAGCAAAAGTTTCTACAATGGCAAAGAATGCAAATTTCTGTAAATTGCTTTCAGATGTACACGTGAAATATATAATGAACAGTCTGCCATAACTATTGATCCACAAACTCAGTCAAAATGATCACTGCTTTATGGCAATGAACAGAAACAGACAGGCTACTCATAAGTGACTGGAAGCAGCAGAGACCATGGATAATACTTCACGAGATAATTAAAAATTAAGCATAAAAAGTAGAATGATAAAATGAAAATATGTAAGTATATATACATGTGTGCATGCGTAAATTACACTTTATAAATATGTATTATACTTGTAACCCTTGCTATAGGAATTCACTGGCAGCAGCATGACCAAATCTAATGAGATCATTAAATAAAAGAACCCATAAAATTCTGACCGGAAACTTCAAACCTTATACTCAAATTTCTGCTGTTCAATGAGATAATTTACCCTATTCATAAATGTGAATCAAATGGCTAACAAATTACATCTGCATTAAAGATAGAAAATAAAATTTTAGGATGTTAGATCAATGAGGGAAGAGTAACTAATTCTGAAAGTAATAGAATAATAATTAGAATATATGACCTTTTTCTTTGAAGAGGAAATTCTTAGGCAGAGTGGTTTTCCCTCTGGGACAACATAGGGACTCTCTTCTGCAGTAACTCTCAATCAGAGGTTCCTCTGGATAACGTGTAGCTCAGATTAAGTTGATCCAATCCATCGATTTACCATTTTTCATTAGCCAGTTCTGCTGAGAGTCATATGTTTTTCCCCTGAACTGCACCTGTAGGCAATGTCTGACCTTGCTGGCAGCTCCTGCAAGTCATACCATGTCCCACCAGCCACTTGCATGTGCTGTGCTGCATGGCACAGCCTTTCCTTAATGCCAGGCTTTGTGTCACCAGCTATTCCTGGTTAGTTAAGCTTGTTCCTGTTAGCTAGATCTTTACACCTCACTTTGTCCTCCACTATCCTTAGCCACATTGCATGCATCTTCTACAAGCTACACCTCATGCCTCTTTTCTCCTGTTAACTGTACAATACCACAACTGCAGCTCATGCTGCTCCTCATTCCTCTGTGGTCTAGTATATGGCAGCAGATTGGCTTGCCCTGGTTATGATTGTGTTGAAGGTTTATAAGTAAATGCAGGAAAAACTTAGGAAATGCTAAAGCAGCTCTTGCTGTCTCATCTGTTGTTGGGAAAGCCATAAACATATTCTTAAGTTTTCTTTTTACGAATTCCACCCTTCATACCCCCATGCTGGAAGTTATTGACAAAGTTTAATGTTCCTAAACAGCTCATGAACTTGTAGAAAGTTGGACAAGACTTTTTTTCAATTACAAATTTCTCACTTTTGAATAGAAATAGCCCTCAAACCTAACAACAAATGCAAGAAAAGAAAAAAATTAATCTATGCCTAATTTTTTTTCTTCATTAATCTCCCTGTAGTTCCATTAGAAAATACCAAATCACAATCCAGAAAAGTCTAGATTGCTTCCTTCCCTGAATTTCTGAAAGATAATAGGGAAATGGTGTGGTTTTGCTATTATTTTGGATTGTAGGTATCAGGCTTACATACACACATAAACTCACTCTGTCATTCACACACAGACACTCTTGGATGTATACACTTATATAGAGACGTAAAGATATTCACACACAGATTCACAGAATGTTAGGGATCGGAAGGGACCAAAGTATTGTCTATAATTATTAGGCAAAACAACAATAAACCTATGAAGGAAGTTTGGATTATTATCCTTGTATAAAAATGTAGAATTCCTTGACTTTCATCAGTTGCAAGACATGAAATCTTCAATTAGGGACAAAATAATAATTCTTTGTCATCTAAAACTGTTCTGTATCCGCTTTCATGCTGCAGGAATAATTATTCAGTACTGAGAACAAAGTGTCCAGTATTTAGCTGTATATATCCACTTATTTTACAGAACATGTATACCTCGTCATATTTTACCTATAGTGAGGTACAGAGGTCCATCTAAATTTGTGGTATTTTTTGCATAAATAGGATTACCCAAAATTCATAATGTTGACACCTGAAAATCTAATTTACTCCTTGTGTTTAAAAAGTGCATTCAGAAAAAAACACACCATGATTCAGTTAAGAATATTGTAAATAAAAAAGTAGCACCATCATCCCATGAATAATAAACCTTAAAAGACAGCAGTCAGTAATGCCATTGATGATATCCCATAGAGGACAAATACATACATTTCTAATTTAATGCAGCTGTACTCTAAGAATAAATTTAATCTTTTGAATATTTAAAACACTTTCCTCATTTTTGGCTTACAAAAAGCGGTCAAATATTTATCTTGATATGCCCACCAGTTTCATTTCAAATAGATAGGTGACTTTTGCATTATGAATGCAGTGAAAGATTTAGAACAATTCCTAAAGACAATTTTGCTTTTTTTTTTCTTTGAAAATTTGTTGATGCACAGTGCATCTTTCTGTTATTTCCTAACAAAAAAGTTTAAAGTAGCAACTCTCTTATCCTTCTTCTTTTACTGATAAGTTAAAATAATGCACTTCTCCTCCAAGATATAATCCTAAGAAAATATATTGTTGAACAGGATTTTTTTGTGTGCATATATTGTCAATATATTGCAGGCAGTGTTAACAATGTTGACTCCACAGTATGCCAGAGAAACTAAGGTACACAATAAATGTGAGGAAACACAAACTAGATAATTTGTGCAGGAAAAATTAATGACAAACTAAAAGTATACTCTGACTGATTAATGCTCTGGGTTTACCTGAAGTGTGACTTTTTTTAACAGTCGAATAAGAGAATGGGAAAAGGATTAGAGCTTGCTTTAAATTCCAGCAGGTTCCTTTTCCTGCATATTTATCTAAGTTTTTAATTAAATGCCAATAAACTTCTAACCAAAACATTATTTGAAAAATGAATATGAAGTTCAGTACTTTGTTCTAAAACACTTGAAAAAAAACCTCATTTTTTTTTTTTCCCCAACACATATTCTAAGTAGTTTTCTAAGTAGTTTTTTGTTTTTTTTCTACTTTAGATAAATTTTTGTAGTGAGAACATATTTTTCTGGAAAGAAAGCACCTGCTTCTGTTTCATTAATTGTGGCATCTCTTTAAGAAAAGTGATAATAATTACTTCATTGACATTTTCAAAGTTTTCTATCCTATTCAAACCTTGATTCATGTTAATGCCACCAATAAACAGCACGGAAAGATCACTTCAGAGATCTGACCTTTATTCAAGGTCTTTGGGTAGGCAAAACAAGAAACTGCAAGTGACATCTTACTTGGGTTCCTTTTAAACTCCCCACATTGCTTGTTCTAGCTCACCAGGCTTATGAATATTAGATCATGGCAGATCTTTTCCTGGAAGAAGCTTGCAAAGCTCACAGATGTCTTAACTGTTAGATTTGCTCCTTTATTCCCCTTCGTGTATACATTAGATGTATAAGATCTATTAGAGCATTACTAACACATTTAGAGGAGTTCTAATTGGTGATCACCTCTGAATGTGAACTTGGTAATTATTTAATGCATTGTTATGTAACAATATTTGCTGAACTTGAGTAAAAGTTAAGGGAATAACATATTCAGAATTATTTCCTGAGAATTTTGTTTACCAATATGTGAATTAAATTGTGAATAGCAATGTTTCTAATAAGACAAAACCAGTCTTCCTCACGAGGCTCAAAGTAGCAAAAATCAGTTGTAGAGATAGCTGGAAGAAATAATTAGTTTGCTTAATGATTTTGAATATAAAAGATGAGAGTTTTTCAAACTATCAAGGAATTCCTCTGCAACTCTTTCCTACAAAAGAATGAAAAATTGAAACACTAATCTTGTCACTTTACCATGTCATTTGTAAGAGACTCAAAGGTCTGTTTATTCAAAACCACAGAAGATAATAGAAAACAAGAAACATGTATGAGAAAAATGGTTTGAGAACTGAAAGTGAATGAAAATCTCTAAAAAAATATATTCCTAAGATAAGATAAAAAGAGTAAATGAAAACTGCTGTAAGAGTAACCAAGCAATCCAATATATACGTATTTTGACTAATTCAGTTCTTAAAGGGCTAAGTGAAAGAATTAGACATAGCTGCAAGACTTTGAATCTTTAACCTATTCAAGGCATAATTTCTGGAATAGAATCTTGGAGTTTGAAATATATACAGTATTTGTGGATGCAAAGTCTTTAAATATTTTGTTTTATGTAAAACTGTAAATGTAAATTACATTAATAGTGAGTATGAAAGTCTTCTTCCTTTCTAGTTATTAATTAACTGTTATGATAAATAAATTGATGTCAGAATATAGGCTTATGGATGATCTTTTTGAAAACCTCTTAACTAACAATTTCTACTGTTCCTAGTCATGCCAAATAGCCCTACACTTCATGCTGATATTCAGTGTATCTGAAATGAATAAGGTGATACTAAACATATATAAGGATGACAGAGAACAATAGTTATTTATTTTATGGTTTAACAATTGTTATTTTGACTCTTGCCATTGTTTATTTCTCAAGAAGCATTTTCTAGTTTTCCTTTTTCCTCCAAACTTCTCTGTGGCTCTAATTTCCATACAACACACACGAAAAGAGAAAAAAACACACAAACCAAACAAACCATCTACATGCCATAAAGTTTAAAGAAAGCTGTGGGTTTTTTTGTAGCCTTAGTTATGTAGAAATTGCAAAAATATCAGTCATTTACAATAAATAAGTGAAGTAGCAACACACCAAGAACCTGCCCAGAAGATAAATCTCTTCATCGACAAACTGTGAAAAGCATTTGAGGCATGTACAGCATTTAAGACCTATTCATGGAAGTGTTTTCATCCAAATCTTGTTTAGACATTGTGACTATGAATTTCCTGGTTTTGGTTTCCCATAGCCTGCAGTTCTTATTGACTGCTGGAGGCCTTGATGAGTAAAGTCTTTGAACTACAAGCACTGCTATTTTGCTTTGATGAAAGTAGGCCTTTTGCCCCACTTAAAAAAGCCAAACTTCCAAAAGCATATAAATACCAATCAATACTTTTCATATGTGTTACTATTTTATGACGACCAGACTGAAAATGCCTTACTCCCGTTGTATACCACTAAATCATTATTAGTTTCATTGAAACAAGTGAGAATTTTCATTTAATCCTTTGTCCACAAAGGCAAGGAAATAAGCAACGGGTTCAAAACAATTGTCCAGAAGGTTTTTCTGACAGTTAAATTGCTTATGATATTGCATAAGGTTTCAAAGTAATTAGGGGAAAATGAAGATCATTTTCCTTGATTTATCTGCTTGACCAAGTCTCAAATACTGTGACTGTCACTCAAAAGGGAAAGTTAGTTTTGTGTGCTTATGAGCTGATTACTTTTAGTTTTTATGTCCTTGACATGGACATCATAAAGCTCTCCACTTTCTGTTTAGAATGTGATAGGATTTACAGAAAAAGGCAAACAAACCTCACTACATCTAAATTGATATGGGTATAGGTTTACTGTTTCGAGCACAGGGAACTCAGTCTGGCTTTAGAATAAAGTAATCTGAACACAGGGTTGCGTTCCGTGTTGTAACATAAAGTGTTATTGTATGTCTTGTGAAGCCAAAGGTTAACTCTTATTCCTTAATATTTCTATTAGGTTTTCAATCAGAATGCTTCCTTGTGATTCTTTGTGAGCTGTCATTTTCAAAGGAGTATAGCTAAAAGATCAAAGCAATCATACTTTAGAAGTTAGCTAAAAAACATTGTACTGACTCATTAAACAGTGTTTAAAAATAGAAATATTCTTTTATAACTATAATGGTGTTTCAGAGCCTGAAGAATCAATTCTACATCAAAGAATGTTATGATAAATACACATTTTTTTTTCCTTTCTAATAAAACTTCATAAAAAGATTTGAAATGTGTTAAAACATTCATTCATAACAAACACTTTCTTCTGAACTCTCAAAGAATTAGATTCAAATCACATGAAATAATTTTTTGTATTTTATATTCATAAAGGCATGAGCCAGGTCAAAACCACATTGTGGCCATCAGCTGGCAGCACTTTATCTGATTGACAACAGAATAAGAGTGCTGATCTTTACCATACATAGTTGATGATAATGGAGATGCATCGTAATGATAACTTTTTCTCTGTGAATGTCAAAGTAATCAACCTTACAAAATCATGTCTCAGATACATAAAATATTCTCCTTGGTTTGACAAATTAATACATTACACCTATGTGATAGTACACTTCACGTGCACAGTCTAAGCAGTTTGACATAAAAAAACTTCTTGTTGCAAACTCCCTGTTGAATTGTGTTCTGTACTTTGGGTCCCATATAACCTTGTGCATATGTGCATTGTTTTATACTCCTGAAGGTAATTTTTTGCCAAAGGTATTTTCACCATTATATAACAAATAAGAACAAACAATTATATTCTGGTGAACCATATATAGCATAAGTTGTAAGAGTAAAAATAACAGGATTTGTTCCATTCACAGTGGCTTTATTTATTAGAACCACATAGTTCACCTATTTGGGGAAAAATCCCAAAACAACAAAAAGAGAGTATTTTTAATTCCTGGTGATATATTTCAAAATATGCCTATATAAACAGTCAAAAAAAACTTTGTCATAGACTACAGAGATTATTGGTTGTGAAAGAATATGATTATTTCTCTTCCAACTCATATGTTGTTTTTTGTTTTTTTTTTTGTTGTTGTTGTTGGTTGTTTGTTTGTGTTTTGTTTGTTGTTTTTGTTGTTGTTTTTTAATGTATTTTAATACTAGACTCTAGAACTGAGGAAAACGAAAAACATTGACATTTCACGTACATTTTCTCAGACTGCGTACATGTTCTGGAAAACACACAAACTGTTACATTAACTGAGATTCGCAATGTGATCTTTTAAGTACAACTACTAGAAAACTAGAAAATAATTTCTTAAAAGTGCTGAAGGGCTGTGTTTTTTTCCCCTTCCCCCCACCTCCCCCCCTTCCTTGTGGAAATAAACAAGCTTTCAAAGAAAAATACCTGCTGTTTATTCTCTTCTAAATTGGCTCAGATTGATACCTACATCTGCTCCTGTACTGTTGTAAAATGTGTCTGGTTTATCAACAGCTGATGCTGACTCTAAAATTTGATATAATAGGTAAAATAGATGTAAGTTCTTTCATGATGAAAACTTAAACAGATTTTTATAATCCTTATCCAGTTTCAGGATGTCACTAGATGAAGGTTACTACATGGTAAGAGAGCTCTCAATCAACTCAGGAGGTGTTCTAATAATTTTAACCAGAAATAGAGTGAAGGTGTTATGGAGTATCTGATCAGTGAGAAAGTGGGGGAGGAGACACTAACTACACATAAAATTGAAAAAAATGTGTCATTATGTGGAATAGTTGTCATTTATCTCTACTCACAAAAAGTGGTTTAGGGTACACAAAAGAGTGGAAACGGTGTAGTGGCTTTCAGAAAGTTTATTGCTATCCTCAACCACCAAAACTGAAGAAATGGCACTCCCTCTTTCCTTAGCCTGTTGAGATCAGAAAATAATTGCTATTACAACTATGAATCACAACCAAGTTACTGGCTAGAAATGTAGTTTATTTAATCCCCTTTTTCATATCCTTGCTCACAGCTGCATGGATATATTAGTAACCACTTACATCATGGATACTGAAAATATCCTTTCCTGTTATGATTTAGATCACAATCTATGATTAGCTATTTCTGATTTATTTTTTTATTCTGAAAAAAATGAGTTTAAATTAAAAAGGTCTTGAAAATTGTTAAAATCTGTGATTTAAAAGGCAAATGACTAAAATATTTTATTTTCTCATAAGATATGAAATACATTACAATAATGTTATTCCTTATAAAATTAATAATTAATTTCCTATATAGTTACTATACAAATGGGCACATGTATACAAGAGTTATTTATATGCAGTATAAAGTATATACTATATTACCTACGTATATACTAGTTTATTTATTTTAAAATGCTAAATTCGAAAGCCATACTGAAATTCATGGAAAGTTCCTAGATTCTGACATGTTCTTTTCTCTCCTCTAATACATCTCCTTCGCTCCAGAAAATGATATGATTGTTTATTAGCAGAGACCTAAATTAGTAGGAGCACAGAAGTACAATTTAAATGTGCTTTGTATCACCTACACTTCAGGTACCCTAGAAATAGAAGCTAGTTTTTATTACTGGTGTTTTGCATTGGTAGTTTGTGTCCTTGTTTATCTCCATTGATGTCACTGTGGATCCCCTATAAATGCATATCCATCTACTTATGGAAAAGTAAAGAACTAAGCATTAAATTTTTAATTGTAAATTTACAACAAATGCTTACTGGACTTAGTGAAATCCACATGGTGTGTGGAATAAAGTACTAGTCACCACATGTCATGTCAGGATGACATGACCTAACTGTATATGCAGCAGTCCTGCACCTCCCTCCCCCCCAAACTAACAAACAAACAAAAATCCCCAAACAAACAACCAAAAAACCAGGATAAATAGAGTAAATAATATATTATATTTATATATGAACAGTGAATTATATATAAGTAAACAGAGTTTTAATTAGTTACTTAATTTCTTGAATGTTATTTTGTACTTTTGAGTGAAAAAGTGAAGTGAAATGCCTCTCAGAAGTATCTTAATTTTATTTGCATTTATCTTGTACTGTTGACTAACAGATTAATAACTTTTTAATAATTGAAAATATTGATCTCAATATTTTCTAAAGCAACTAAAGAGCTTTCTGACATTTTTATCTGTAAGTATTCTTATTCTGTTAATGTCTACTTTTTTTTGTTAAGATTTAAATTGCAGTAACAGTAAATATACTAACCTGAAATATTGATTTTTTTGTTTCCTCCATAAAATAGCTGAATTGAATTTCTAAAGCATGACTCTAAAAAAGATATTTTGTTAATACTCAGAGGAAATATAAATAGCTCAGTGAAAGCATTGTCTGACCATAATGTTGATACCTTACACATACCTCTCTCACAGAATTGGTTTGTTTAGAGACTTTTATGCTCTTAGAAACCTTATCATGTATGAACAGCTAGCCTTTTAGATGACAGAACTCCTGTAAGCAAGGATTGAGCAAGACTGTGGGATTCAGGCTCTAGTTTGTAACAAAAACATTCAGCTAATCTATTTTAACTGGTGAGCACTGAGTCACCACAAAAAACTGTCATTTTGATGGTAGTCCCAAGATGCATCTTAAGGTTAAATAGTGACAGAAGGGTGCTAAATGAAGGCTTATCAGGTTACCATACATCTAAACTATGATAAAGCTCCCTCAGGAAACTATCAAGCAGAAGGGTCTATTCAGAAATGTCTGACAGAAGACACACCATTACAGTGGGACCTGTCTAATTGACAGCATGGCTTAAGTGTGGAATTTCTGCTACGCAGAACCTACTGACTGCTTTGACTCCTGCAGTCTGTGCTGAGTTCAGGCTATTCCAGGGTCAGTTTTTTGAGTTAACTAAACCCAGGGTTCTGTATAAGAAGGCAGGTAATCTTGTAACAACAAGCTTCCTTATCTTTTTTTTAGCTATCAGTCTCCATCAGAAAAAAAAATGTGACATTCAGAAATGATGAAGTGTAATGCATGTCTGAACCTCAGTAATGCTTTTGTTTGAAAATTATTTACACTAGACTGACTTACCATCACTCTTCCTAATTTTGAAGCAGGTCCTGAGCTCTCTCAGAAGTTCTCAGGACCACTTCATCTTCAAAGAGATTCATGGAAGGAGAAGATCCAGCCAGCTGGACACAGGCAAGGAGCCATCTATTCAAATGAGCTTTGATTTTGTTGCTATCTCTGTAGCAGTTCCATTTCTTACTGTATATGCCCTTACAGGGCTCTGCTGCATTGACCAGAATTGGGTTTATCACAAGTTGACAGAGAAGTAAATGGAGCAAATTGTAAAATAAGTTACATCATTAATTCTTGTTTTAAAGACTTGAGTAAAAGAATGGTCACTAGTCTGGAGAATGTCTCATTTCTGCTTTGACAAGCCCCCCTGAAAATTTCCATATAAGGATACACAGGGGAATACAATGGGCTGTGAAGAAATGCCACAGTGCTTGCTCCATTCAAGGGACATGGAGACAGTATCATTTAGAAAGAGGACATATTCCCATAAGCCATCCCATAATAACCTTGTATAAGAAGATAACTATTTAAGAATTGTACAGAGCAGAAAAAAAATGGCTGGAAAGAAATAAATGCAGGACTGAAAAGCTAAGGTGTTGAGGTGTTCAGCTACAAAAAAATGCTGGACCACTGGTTAATTCTTTGACTTGGTTTTGGATGTCCTGACTTCCCATGTGTCCTTGTGATCTTCCTTGAAAAATAAATATCAGAAGTTTCAGGCATTTAAATACACAAAGAGTTTGAACAGAATCAGAATAGAATATTGCTTCTTTTCCTTCCAGGTCTGTATTTACTATTTGCAGTAAAAAATTCTATAAATTGTTTAGTAGAGCCTATAGTATGTTCATGGCCATCTTGAAAACATTTATGAACAGCAAAACCTATTCCATTTAATCAGGTAGTTGACATTGAATTGGGACATTATTTGCCTTAGAGAGTGTAAACTCTCTAAGGAGGAAGATGAACTGAAAGAAAGTACAAGTCACAAAAAAACGTGGGACTTTTCACATGAGGGAGAGAAATTAGAGGCTTTGACAAAATAATTCCACTTAAGCAATAGTGGTAGCTCAAGAGACAAACAAGACTTAATAAGAGGAAAAGAAGTCTTTCTTAAAAAACAATATATATATATATATATCTCTTTGGTACAGGAGTAAGTGAATCGAATAGTTGCAAGGGTGAAGATAATGTGAATTATGAGGCCATAGAGTAATGCAGCATGTTCTGGAATGGAATGTACTTCTGCATGTACCCAGCTACCCAGTAAATTACAAACTGCCGAACAGCTCTAAGAGAAAAACTGAGATGAGGGTTTTTGAACTGAACCAGAAAGCCTCTTAAGACTTAATCTGTGAAAAAGACTGGAAAGATGAAAAGTACACATGTTGCACAAGTAGAGCTGTATAGATAATTTAACCCAGTATTTGTGCTTAGAATCTTCTTTCCATTGCTTCATCTCAGATATGATAAAAGCCAGATACAACTATGAAATGAACCTGGTTAGGAATGTTTTTACTACAGAAGGAAAAAAAGTTTTCAATCAGCAACTGTTTTGTGCATTTTCTGGAATGTTTTCTCTGTTGTAAATTCCTTAAAGTCATACTAGCTTTCATAGACTAGTACTTTTTGCTTCACAGATACTCTCTTACACATCACTAGAATTCCTTAGATGTACCTGGACTTACAATACTGTGGAGGAATTTGTTGTTTTGTATTACATGTTCTGCATTTGTTCAAACAGGCTTTAATGTTGCTATTAGTATGCTAACTGCATAAAGAAGTATACAATTCATTAGTTACCACAGTTAATTCCACTTTCTTTTTTATCTAGTTTGATAAATGATAAAATGGGATAGTGTTTATTTTTCCATTGAAAAAGTTTTTTCTCTGCATGAGAAGTGTAATACATTGTTTTAATCTATTTTTAAGTAAGTGTTGGGAATGGTTTGACTCCACTCAAAACTCTGAGTGAGTTTACTTGAGTCTTGAACTTGAGACAGGTTCTGTTGTTTCTTTGACCATAAAAAATGAAATATAAGCATGGAGCAATAGAATAGCAACTGAAACAAAAGATCAACATTTATGTTCAGGTTTTGCTCGAGCCAGTGTTCATAACTCTCTTATCTGTATAGTCAATCAAAATGAAACACACTGGAAAGGTAAAGTTCTAAATATTTGCATCATCTCATGCATGTGTTAATGTGTAGCCTTCATCTTTTGTTTAATTGACATTAGTTTCTTTCTTGAAATACTAAATTAGCTACTGTTTCCTGCTGGTATAAGAGGAAGACAGTGTAGCAGGAATAAAAAAAAAAAAAAAAAAAGTTTTATATTAAGCAGAAAGATTTGAAGAAATAGTATTCTAAGACTGGAGTTCATGGCCAGATATTTCTAATATGTGTTTGGTGGGTTTTTTTGGTGTTAAGCACAAGTATTTTTAAGTGCAACAAAATTTCACTGACCATCATCTTAACTGGGCTCAACTGATATCAATATTTGTCATGTACAAAGAAAGAATAATAGACAAGAAGACAATTCAGGGTTAATCTACTAAATCTTCCCTCCAAATCTGAGCACTGAGGACATATTCTGAAAGAAACACAGCTATGTATATTAATGATTTACAATATCCACATATTAAAAAAAAAATATAATTTTCTCTGGTGCATTAGACATCATCACCATTAAAGTAGGAACGTCTCCATTAGCATAGCCCTAGTGGTACAAAAAAAAAGAAGAGAAAGGAAAATTGACACTACTTTCTAGAACCAATTTGGTTAACACTGGATATTTCAAAAAGATCCTTGATTAAAATATAATTACAGGAAGTTTTAGCAGTTCTGTGATAAACTTACATTATTTTTCATAGTTATTATGTTAGTATAACACTGTTGTTAATAATAGTGAAGCTTTGCTGTTCTAATATTTTGCCATGCTGCTCAAGAAATCTGTGCAGTTTTAAGAGTGTTCAACAAAATTACTGACTCATTTTGCCTTCAGAGGATTATCTGTTCCCCACTGATGTCAGCTTTTGAAATGTGTATGTTCTGGAGCCAGAATTTTGTAGTTATTAGTTTAAAATCTCAACAGCAATGGGAGTGATGGATATCTGGGGATCATTTCACTGACTGCCAAAGTGCACCCACCTCTTGGGGAAAAGTTATTCCAAAGTAAACAGTTTTGATGTTGCCAGCTTGCACAATATTTGATATTTTCTCAGCAGCCCAGCTGTTCTCTGAGCTTCACATATGTAGATACTGCTTCTATTTGGAGATGAAAAAAGTTTTTATCACATGGGTGTGGGGCCAGGATGAAGCTTGAAATGCTGAAGGCTTTTAGCCACAAAAGAACATCCTCCCCACCCCCCCCAAAAAAAAAAAAAACCCACAACCAACCAACCAAACAAAAAAAACCCCAAAAAACAACCACCACAAAGTGAACAAACAAACAAAAACAACAACAACAAAAATAGACAACATATTTTTCTGTTATTTAGACTTTTAGTCTGGAGGGGAGGAAGAACCTATGCAGGGAACAGTTGGAGAACTGTACTATGTCTTTTAAGTCTTTATTATTGAGAGACTATGCTTTAGGAAGAATGAGTAAATGTAGCATTTATTCACACTCCAGAGTGTGAAACAATTCAAATCTTAGTTGCATAAAGACAGTCATAAGGGGTGGAAATGTTCATTCCACAGAAATAATTCAATGCTAGATATTTTCTATATTTTAATGAACTTTACATAATAATTAACATACAGAGGAGGAATACAAAGTTTTATTCATGCTGAAACTGTTAACAGATAAGACATAAGCCTCAGAACAGCATTACAAAATTTACATGAGCTGTGTTGCTTATATTGTTTAAAAATTATAAGGTGATAAGTTACACACACAAAGTTACTTTAAAAAATCAGCATGTTTTCTTAATTTACTCAAAAGCAGGATCTTCACAGCCAAATTTCCTTGCTAATAATTTGAGATAGCATTGGTTCAAAATTAGTTATAATATAAATGGTTTAATGAAAGTTTCCAGTGATCACCTCTGAATTTAACTTGAATTTAGTTGAGAAGGTTTTCTCACAGCTCTGTGTGCTTCCAAGGAGAGATGTTAATCCTTAGGAATGCTAGAGAATCACTGGGTAAACTGATAATAGTACATTTTTATGATTCTGTCAAGTATAACCACAATTAAAAAGCCCCTTTGTGGACTGAATACAAAGGCTTTGCAAACCACAAGTGGTCTATAGGCTGTGATACAGAGAATCCTAAGCTGGTGGATATTGACGTAGCCCTATTAAAGTCGATGGCATTAACACCTCTTTTATACCAGCTAACAATCTGGCCTGTGATCTGCCCCCTACCCTCTCCATTATACACTGTGTTAACAGATTGTCAGACATCCCCTTGAGAGAAAATGTATATCCTGATAGACAAACCAGGTTTACATCTACACATCATTTCCAGAAAAAAAGCCTGATCTGAATTCTAGTAAAATAAAGACCAACTCCTGGAAAAAGTGTTTACTTTCTAACTTTTTTTTTTTTTTTCTTTTTAAAGGAATAAGCTGAGAACAGTACAACAAGGAAGGCAAAGGCAGCCTCAATAGAGCTTTTATTTCCCCTCCTGCACAGGTGGTAGGCTCAGATTTTCCCCTCCCAGTGTTATAGCCAGTGCAGCTGTATCAGAGCATGTATAATTAATTAATTATATGTGCCTTAGTATATAATTAAGTACAGGGGTGGTGTAGGGGGGAATACATCAAGGATTTTACAGAATAAGGGAAATTGGAGGCATATTGTAACTCTGATTCACAGTTTGTAGGTTTCTCCACCGCCTGGGGCAATGCAACTGCCCTCTGTAATTGAACCCTCAGCTTGTACCTTTTTTTTTAAAAAAAAAAAAAAAAAAGACAAAAAGAGCAGAACAATAATGTCAATGAATAAGGAAACTGTGATCTAGAGTTCAGCCAAATTGTGAGGACAGGAGACTAAGATCTTGATGGATAACAACACTGAAGGCAGTGAGTTTTGAATCAGTGTGGAGTGCAGAGCAGGACAGTGCTGGTGCAATTAGAGGTGAAGCAGTGGAGGTCAACATAGGCATGGAGATCAACATAGGCACAGAGGTCTAGTTGCAACAGTGGATCACATGCGTGTGGCATTTTTATTTCAAGTGATTGACCACTGCACTTACTAGGATTTTAAAGCTTGTAAAAAAAGACAACCATACTGGAAGAGATACTCATGCCCTTTTGTGTGTGGTTATGTTGATGTCTGATATGATTGTAAATATCCATTTAGATGATAAATCGTGATTGACATGCTTTAATTTTAATAGTGTGTACTTGAGAACATAGAGGTAACATCAGTCTCTACCTCCTCTCTCATATGGACCTCTTGAATATATCCTCACTGTCATTATCCTGCAACAGAAACAATGAATGTGGTGATTTTTCTTCCATCTGCTGTTGGAAGGCTAATGAAGGTGTTTAGCTTTTTGCATTTTTATTTCCATTGTGTTGTAAAAAATATGTCAGTAAAAATGCAGGTTTACTCTGCAAAAAGTAAGAAATAAATATATATATGGGGGGAGCCCAATCTTCCCATGAAAACATGTGAACAATCAGAAGTAAGCAAATAGTCTAAGTCAAATGACACTGCCAGTTTTGCCAGATAGTACTTGGCCTTCTTTTTAATACCAGCTATCAGCCACCCAGCTTTAACTTTTATCTTTGCCTTTCCATCACTGACAGTGTAAAGACACCTTTTGGTTATTGCTCGGATAAGAAAATATGTGTGTAAGGTTGTTTGTAATTCATGTTTGTCAGTCTTCTGTGTATCAGCAAGACTGTGCTGAAAAATCATGTAGACTATAGTTTTTGCAGAAAATTACTGGGGTACAAAGAGATTTTGTTAAAATTTCAGGGGGAGGTGGGGTGGATGAGGGCTGATTGTTTTCTGTTGGAAATGGTATGAATGTATACGCGTCCGTCCTCTCAAGTCACATGCGATTTCAATAAGGTTATTTGTGGTTTAAACAACTTCTTAAATGGATGTATTTTAGAAAGATGCGAATACCGACAACCCAAATGCTGCTTCCTACATCGTTTCAGTAACTCTTTTAGAACCACCTACACACTGTTTTACCTCCAAGCTTGTTAAAATATGGTATGATTTCTAATATTTTCATGGGGAAAACACACTGCTATGCAGGGTCAGATGACTAGTTTCCTATCAGAAAGCTGTTACAAGTAATTTGACAACAAATAGGTGGTGTGGTAGATTTGTTTTCCCTCCTTAACCCACACTGTCTAACGGAAGCTACTTTTATATTCTCTATTTTTTTTTTCCAGATTATTTTTAATAGTGGTGGAAACACCTGGCAGTTCAAGATATCTAAACATCAATGAAAACGTTGGCTATAGCAAGCCTGTTTGCTTGTTGGTGTATTAGCAGTGCAGAAGCCTCATCTGTTTGAACAGTGTCTGAGCAGTGTAGGAAATTCATCTCTGCCCACGAATTCCAGGCAGAGTTTTCACCAACACAGTTCTTCAATATTCCACAATGTCATTAACCTTGGCATTGCTCAAACGATAGTGGAACCAGACTCTGGTGCATCTTCCCACAGTATCATCCCATAGTAAATAATGTGAGCCCAGTATGACAATCCTGTGTTAGGTATTCTTTAATATTCACAGTTTGTTGGCTTACTGGTTTTGCTTGCTCTGCATGAGGAGCCTAGTAAAACTGCATCTAAATGGTACAGCTGACTTAAAATTGTAGGGCTTTATCACCTGTTCTCAAGATTAAATATTTGCCTATTGTAATTTGGGATTTTTTAACCGAAACAAACAAATTGAAAACAGCTTTATCACTTCCCTTTCAATATGGAAATCTGTTAGACACATTCTTCTCCTTTTTTTTTTTTTTTTTTCCCTTCTCTTTCCATCAACACCTGCTATGTGTTTTTTCACAGTGAAAACAGTACTATTCACATCAGTAACTAGTTCTTTCTCGAGAACCTGTGAATATACCTCTGGACAGAGAACCGACCATTTATCATAAAAAGGTAATGGTGACAAAAAGTGATACTTTTTTTAGCATGATCTTCTAACTCTTACGGTGTTTCATACTTTCGAACCAAACTCGAAATCCAAAATCTGTGACTCAAAGCATCATGGAATTTAGAATACTCTTCTGCCTTTCAGTTTACTTTTCAGTTTCTGTTAGTCTACGAAAGGTTTTCTGCCATGCTGAACCCTCCTTCCTTTTGTTAATTGCACATTGTGACATCTACTCATCTAGTTAGTGTGAGTGGTTCACAAGTTCTGGAAAAAATTATCAATATGGCAGTGGCTTTTAAGAAGTTCTTAAGAGAACCAGATATTTTTGGAGAGAACCATTTAATTTGAATTGCTGCAATTTTGTTAAACTACTTGGGGTTATGACAATTCATATTAGTGAAGGATTTTGTGTTTACGTTTTGCCTAAGGGATGAATATGCGTTTGACAGCATTCCCCTACAGTCTTATGTTAAGCTTTATTACATTTGCCCGGAAGCAATGTCAATTTTCTCTAGCTAGTAACAACAGTAGTCCATCTCCTCTCCATTTTCTGCTGGCTCAGCAGCTCTTTTGTTTCACAGCTTGATCTCAGCAGCTACTAGTACTCATCTGTTCAGGCATTCATAAACAATCTTGGAAGGTAACAATGAGTAGTAATACAAATATTTCTTCTTCCTATCATAGACCTTGAGTTATTTATTTATTTATTTATTTTTTCCTGGAAGGCATTCCAAGCTTAAAACAGCAAGAAAAATCAGTAAAGACAGGTATCCTAGGAGTAATGGAGCATAAATTGATACTTTTCTGGGTTTATAGGGAAAAGAAACCAAAACCAACAACAACAAAACACACACACACACAAAACAACAAAAACCAAAACACAAAACCAAAAAACACCACAAACACACAACAAACAAACAGACCAACAAAGCAAACCAACCATATCCAAAAGACTGGAGGGAAATTTGAAGGCCAGGCAGGTAGACACAAGGGAAAGAGACACTGATGCTGCAATTATGAAAGGTAAATTTGTTATTTTGTATCTTAAGTTTTAATTTCTACAGGCACGGTCTCACAGATAATGCAACCTATTCTCCTTTACTAAAGTGTATGTGCATCGCAGATTTGTCCCAACAACTTCAATATATTTTGTTTATGTTTTACATGTAATTTATTTAGTAAAACCAAGTCACAAAGAAAAAGATGAAAAAGATTGAAGGAAGCTTACTTATTTATTTATTATTTTCTTGGATTATCTGATGCACTTGCATAGACCTCATGTAGCCAAAGAGAAGGACTGGACAAGAGCTGAAAGTTTCCGTGAAAGCATGATAAGTCTGAGAAAGACCATATCTCATATAGAAAGGTAGATAATCAAACAGAAAATGCAATTTAAGATGTGCAGATTACTGTCTTAGATGTCCCTTTCATGAGGATCTTTAGCACTAGCATGGTAGTGTTATTAGAATGTGTGTTTTTTGTGAAATTTCATCTATAAAAATTCATCTTTCATTACTATCAGTCTGAGAATTCTCTAAATAAGTATAATGTAGGGAGCTGTAAATATGACATAAAGGGCTGTATCATTCCTAAAATTGTGAAGTTCCTTACATATTCAGTGGCAACAAACCAAACCAATTTGATTTTTTTATTATATAGAGTTGAGATAAGTCTTCTGGGATTAGAAAAAAAGAAAAAAAACTCTTATTCCTTTGGCTCCCTCTGTCTCCTTGGCTCTGCAGGTACATATGTGTTTAGTTTGGTTTGGTTTGGTTTAGAATCTCAAGTAAGTCAGTCTACGTGTAGAGGAGAAAATGTAATGCACTATTCCCTCATAGCAGCGGTTCTGAAAAAAGGCTAAGCTATTGTATGTCTCTGGGGATTTTGCTTCATATGTTTTTTTGGTTTTGTTTTTTTTTTTTTAGTTAGAATAAAGGTTGAAAAGTATTTCAAGTGCATAAGACAAAGATCATTTGTATGCATTGAACTCCAGCGTCTCTGACTATTCAAGGCCCAAACCTTCCTCCTAATATGCTCATGCAAGTCATATTAATTTCACTGACATTACAGGGGTATAGTCAAGACTACAATGTGGCCTGCTGTATACAGAGGTTACAATAGAAGGCAGTTAACTACAGTCTATAGTGGTACACGTTGTCCCATGGTGTGTTTTTCATTGGCATTTTAATCAATGGGAGTTTTATCGCAGATTTCTCTCTAGTATTTTCCAACAATCCAAGGGAGTAAATTATTGGTAATTGCTGTTGATTATTCTTATGTACAGAAGCTACACTTACAGCTTCAGAGGAAGAGGACAGTTGTAAAGATCTTCGTTTTTCAAAAAGTTTCAGTTATTGCCTGTGTTGATTAACTTCATGCTTGTTATATATATTTTTTTTTTTCAAAAGACCAGACAAAACTGCTTAGCAAAGCCATGACAAAAATAATCTCTGCATTCTTTTGCTACTAATAATGCACTGAGGTAGTAGTCTATATTTACTGATTATGGTTTAACAAATAACTACCATGCAGAAAAACGCCTGAGGTGCTAAGAATGCTAGACCATCCATACCAGAGCTACTCACTTCAGAATTGTATTTTGTAAATGTTTGTCTGTATGTTATGCTTCTCAGTTGTTTAGTAAATACCTAATTTCATTGTATTGAGTTATGGCTTGATATTCTGAAGTTTTCTGTTTTAATTCTTGTTGAATGTTTTGGAAGTGATACTACTAGAGCAATATTAGCATCATGAGATTCAGAAGATGCTTTAATAAAGGAACATGGATAATTGGAATTTTCCATTGGTTTTGGACAGTTCTTGATTACTTAATCACTGTACGCTTCTTGGATTTTGACTTCTGAGCATTTATTTCTGCCTCTACAATTTGTATTTTCTGAGAATGTGATGCATCCCAATAAAACAAGGATAATGTATTGCAAAATGCTGATATCTTTAATTGTTATTCCTGTCCTTATTCATCAAAGATCTCAATAAAATGCATAACTCTAAAATAATATTTCTCTGAAGTTTGAAGTAGTCCTTCAGCTGATCCATGCATAACATTTTAACTAAAAGTGTAATGTTAGTTTCGTTGCATCTGTAGAATTTTTTTCTCATACAGGTTTCTTCTCAAGAAATTAAATACACAAAAAATACTGAATTAACAACTAATTAATACTGTATCTTGAGTGATTTATAACACAAATAATTTAGCTTTTTCAGCATTTGTTGAGCACATGCAATTAGATTTCTGATTTTGAAATAATATTTCAACAGAAACTGCATGCTGTTTTAGAAACTGCATCAAAATCTCACAGTCTGGAAAAACCTGCTTATTTTTGATATCTTTTTTTCTTTGGGGGGGGGGATGGGGCGAGAACAGGGGGTGGCAGCAAAGCAGGGTGCCGGTTGTTATTTGTTTGTTTGTTTGTTTGTTTGTTTTTCTTAGACTACCTTAGTATGATCATGTAAGACATTAGTACTTTTTTTTTTTTAATTGCTTTGTTGCATTCATGTTTTAGAAATGTTTTAGAATGCGTGTTCGTCAGGGTAGAAACTATGTCTCCCTGGAAGGCAGACATTCACTATTTTGGGAACAGTTGCAGTTTAAACAAGTAATAGTTGCTTGAATCCTCATTAGTAAAAATAATTCAATTGTGGAAGGATAAGTGTTGTATGAGTTGTATATCAATCTATCAGATGGGATATGTTAAAATGTGAGAAAAGCAGAGCTCTTCAGATTTAAGAATGTGATTTCTTCTCTGAGTTGTGTAAGGAAACCCTCTTAAAAACAAACAAAAAACCTAAACTCTAAGCAATTGTTAACTCTATTTTATAAAGAGTGTATTTACTTGTGTAGATTTGTGGTAATTTTAGGATCCACTTATGTATACGTACCTCTGTTTACAAATTACTTTCTTTTTGTTATTTTTAAACTTGTCTGCCTTTGATTCTTCATTGTTTAATGAATCACAGTGGGCCAAAAAATAAATAAACTAAACTTTAATGTATCTATTTATGTTCATCACGGTATATAGTGAGTTTAACTAATCCTGTTTAGAGTAATGAATAAGTAGGTAGATTCACTTCATGTATATATTAAAACTCTGTATGACATCTTTATACCAACTAGAGGTAGCTGTCAATGTCGTAGTGTTTCCTGCAATACTTGCTGTGGCATCTGTTAGCTATTTAGTCCAAACTATCCAAGGAAAATGAGTTGGAAAAAGACTCAGTAAAAAACTATAGTTTTGTTGTATATTAACATACAAATTCAACAATACCTGAAATGAGCAGATACTCATTTGGGTGAAAATATTCTGAACTTTCTTTATAGAGCAGTTGTGTTTTACAAGATATTGAAAACTACTGATTATTTTCAGAGTTTTCCTGATGGAACGAGCTGGTGAAATTAGGGCTAATTATAGTTAAAAAGATTATAGGACAGAGCATCCAGTGTGTTTATTGCTCAATGACTGGTTTTATAACACCTGACCTACAAAAATCTTGTAAAAGAGTTTTAGCTACTAGAATTCACATCATCAGTAGTGCAGTAGACAAAAGGATCTTTTGTATTTCACTGTCAAGGAAGTCACCCATTTCATAGCAGTTACACCTTCAGTAGCTTCTCCTGGGGAGAATGAAAATAATATACTGATTACTGTTTTCATTTTCAAATGCAAACTTGTTCTAAATAGTTCTTATTAACTGTTTATTAATAAAGCTACAAATACATGCATATATCAAAAAATATGGAAGATCTAGTAGCACCTCGTATAGTTAAATCTACGTAGTGTATAGAGTCTTATTTCCTTAGAGAGGTTTTATTTTCCATTTAGGATGCAGTATTTTATACTCGTTGTCTATGTGCTTATGCTAACTTCTTTTTATGGCAGCATTACTAAAAAAAAATTCACCTAATTTTGTTTTCAAAATAGGTGCAGTGTACTCTCAGTGTATTTGAAGATGATGACAAGTTGGAGAAGAGCATGTGATACTCTGGAGAGCAGGCCTGTTTATGCAGCAGGGCCTCCACAGGTTGGAGAAATACATTGAAAGGAGCATATGAAAGTTCAACCACAGAAAAAGGAAAGTCTGAACCAGGCATGGAGTGCCCCCATGCAGCTTGGGAGAAGAAGGGGAGAGGTAGGGGAGCAACAACAACAGAAACAACAACAAAAGCAGTGGTCCTAGAGGACAAGTCACACATGAGTCAACAGCATTCTCCTCCAGTGAAAAAAACCCTTTATGCTCTGTTTTAGCAAGAGTATAGCTAGTTCAATGAGTTCAGTGGAGGGACACCAAGGTGATTAAAGGAGACTGGAGCATATGATGTACAGGGTGAGGCTGGGCAAATTTGTTTGGACTTACAAAGTCTAAAAGGACACCTTACTGCTGTCTTCAACTGCCTAATAGGAGAGTATGGAGAAAATGGAGCCAGACTCTCTTTGGTGGTCCTCGTTCGATATGAAGGGAGACAATGGGCACAAGATGCAATGGGGGAAGAGATTTCTTCTGTGATTCATTTCTATCTACATGGAAAAATGTGAGTACATACCAAAGTGAATGCCCCCAAAAACTCGGAAACATCTCTACAATAAATGTTGATAACTATGGATCTTCTTTGCGGCCTTCCACATCAAACAAGGTACTTGATCTTTACAATTGTAGCAAGAACATGTTGTCAGTGCTCAGTATGTCAAGAACAAAATAAAAAGTGAATTTATATATAACTTATATCATGTGTATGCAATTTATTGCTACAGGGTGTTCAGACTGTGGTCAGATGTCTACTAGGTATAATGAAAATATTTCCATCAGAACATTTAGTAAAGTAGGACCACTTGGAAATATCCAAATGAGCAAATTCTGAACAAGCTAACTCAAATACTGGAGCCAATTTACCAGTCTCTTATAATCTGAGAGGAGCACTGCAGCTGCATTGCTTCTGGTAGACAAAATAGCTGAGGGCTGTAGAGACATAATTTTAGGCTCTGTGAAAGAACACTGTATCAGTACAGATTCTTTAGACTAGTGGAAATCTGGTTAGTTTCAGCAAATGCATGAATATATTGTTAAGGCAGGAAACTGCTTCGCCTACGTAGCACAATCAGAGCATATTTATTTTGTTAATGTTATGTTACCATAAAATAATAAGGGAATTAAATCACAATTTAATTGTTCATCATGTTGCAGAACACATTGTATCTCAAGCTGTCATCGAAACTAGTTATCATTTCTTTGATCTTTAAATCATACACACAAAAATCGTTGAGGAAAGATAGAGGGATCACAATATTTGTATGAGAAAGATTAATGAGCTGTCTAAGCTGATTGGTTTTGCAGTAACTCATATTTCATGATACTGTATGAATGCATAAATGAGATTTTTTTAAGTTTAAATGAAAAATATCCATTTCTGTTTATCAATATGTATCTAATGTTATGCATACCAAGTCATGAGTTTTACTTTCTATTTATAGCAAGTTTGCTTAGTGGTAAAATATGCAACATATCCTAACTATTTCAAAAGTGTATCTGTTGATTTGATTCCATAGCATTTTTTCCTACACACTTGTCATATGATTACATTTTACAGTATAATATGAAAGAATTCATGGAGAATTCATTTGGTTCTATTCATAGTACAACCCTACACTACATAAAGGATTGTACACTCTCTCTAGTTACTGCAAAAAGTATTTGTCAGTAATACAATATTTCAGTGTCTTTATTCATCATTCAGAACAATTGTTGTAGGTTTGTCAATGTTCATGTAATAATGTTGGTGTATGATTTAGCTATTCAAATATCTTTCCTTATATATATATACTCAGTTGGAATTTTGTTTTGTTTTGTTTTGGTTTTGTGGGCTTTTTTTTGTTGATTGTTTTGTTTTGGCTTTGTGTGTGTGTGTGGTTTTTTCTTTATTTTTTGATTTTTTTTTGTTTTGTTTTGTTTGTTTGTTTTTTTAATGTTCTTGATTGCAGTGGTAAAGAAGGAAAAAAACAGAACTGCAAACCATGTGTTTTGGCTTTTTTTGTGTTTTGTTTTTTTTTTCTCCCAATATAATATACTATAAACTAAAAAAAAAATCATAAAAAATATTCTATTCCTGTGATTGTTTTTTATTGTGTTAATTATAAATGCTTATTTTCTGATACTTGTTCACATATAGACAAATAAAAACATAACTGTAAAAATTCACTTAAAACTGAAATGTGAAACCACCACTTTTCTCCTTATTTTTCTCTGTAAAAAATGATGGAATACTTGAAGTATTTATTTATCAGATTCATAAGCAATCCCAGTAAAAAATACAGCTAATATTACTAGGGCTCATGAATTCATCAGAAAAGACAAATATATTTTGAAACATAAGTATAATGGTATAAACATTATATACATATATTTTTTTTCTCTCACATGACTCAAAGGAATATATTGCAGTCATTCAGGGTTTTAACACCTGCATTTCAAAGATGTTAACTAGTAAGTGTTTAGACTAACACGGATATGATATTCTGCTTATGATGTTAAAGTAGTTGATAGAGCTAAGCACTTCACCAAGGTCTAGGAAACTTTTGTTTCATCCAAGATGGCAAAAATGGAGATTGAGGATTTGAGAACAATATAATGCTTTAATATATTTTATTTTTGTCAAAAAAACTGCAATTCAGTTTTATCTCCTTTGCCTAGGTCATTAAGATAATATAGAAAATATAGGTGCTAGTGCAGACACTGTAGGGGTGTGAGAACCTCTATCCAATTCCACTGCTTTTCTTGTACTGTCCTATATTTCCAACCCATTGATCATATCATTATCTCTACATACTCTCTTTAACCACCAGTGTACATACACAATAACTCATAACAGTTATTTTTTTAATGGTTTTCAGATTCCTGAATACCTTCTCCTTGTGTATGGATTCCAACTCTTTTGTGATGCAACTGAATATGAACTTATTTTTCCTGCAGTAGAGTTTGACTTTTTCTATTCTGAGGAGGTAAAAGACAGTGTTGGTGGGAAACTGCCTATTGACAGTGTGGACCTTAAGTTGAAGAATAATGGAATCATAAAATAATTTGGGTTAGAAGGGACTTTTAAAGGTCATCTAATCCAAAGCCTCTGCAATGAGGAGTGACACTGTCACAGGTTGCTCAGAGACCCGTCCAGTCTGGCCTTGAATGTCTCCAGCAATAGGACATCTACCATCTCTCACGAAATTGCTGCTTATGCTGAGATTGGATACATTTTTTATTTTAAGAGGTATTCCATCCATCTTATTCATATCTAGATTAAGGTTAAGAAAACCCAAATGTTGAGAATGAAATCTTTGCTTCTTCTATAGTTCAATTTAAAAATTAAAGTAATTCTCAGAAGCTGGAATTGGTATTTCAGATATTAGCTGTGCTTCTCCTGTCTGTTTTCTATCTTCTGGGGAAAATTAGTTGCCACCTTCTTCAACTGGGCATGTTTTCCTATTGCATAGTGGTAAAGTCTTTGCTGCTGTAAATAAATGAAATTGAATTGCTGGCTTGTCTATAAATTAAGAAAGTAAGTTCATTGATATTTAAATAATAACACTTTGGTGCCTATAACCTAATTTGCTGTTGTGGAAGGGTAATTAATAGGAGGAAACGAAGAAATAACTTTTCACACAGAAATTTGCAATGGCATACACTTCACTTGAAACATATTTTGCTAATCTTGCTGAAGCCATATCTGCAGTTTCTTCTTCTTCCATACATGGCAGCTTCCATTGCAATATTCCTGAGATATATGAGAAAAGTCAGTCTAGTTCTGCTTCTTTCAACTAGCTGTTCTTTTCTTTCTCAGCAACCCTTTCTGCCAGTTTGTCCTGGTTCCAGAAGTCAGAACAGGGACAGATACAGTGTCTTCTGTTTCTTTGTTACCTCATCATGCATGCTGGTCAAAAGACCTTTACCTTTTTGCATTAAATGAATTTATAGTCAGTTGTTTTCCAAGGTAATCAACTGACTGGATACTACCTAGTGTCCCATTCTACATTGATTAGACCACTTTGCAACAATACCCGAAAACCACGGCAGCAGGATATATGCATGTAGAGTATGCTTGTTTCGGTTTTGCATTTTTGGTTTGGTTTGGTGTTTGGATAGGTTTTGGGGTTTATTTTATTGGGGTGGGGAGGGGGGTGTCTTTTTTTTTAAACTATATTGGAAAACATCACATTTTCTGCAATTTTGTCCCATTTATGGGAGCAGAGGTACTAAGGCAATGAAGTAAAATACAAAGCATGTGCTATCACTCAAGAAAATTAAGTCAAAATACGGCTAATTAAAAAACAGGAAATCAAATATAGAGCAGGGATGTAATCATCCTCTGCTTTCTGAAGCATTGGGCTGATAAAAACATCCCCATACTTTTAGAAGTCAGAAGTCATTTAATGCCAGAAGTGAACATAGCTTCATTTTTCTATAGGTACAACTACCTGGTCAAGTCAGTCTGACTCTCTTGTGCTCCACCTTAATGGGGCAACAGGTCTTTAGATGTTTTTGTGCCTGTTTGTGTGGAAGTTGTTAAGACTTTACCTCTGAGAGACTGAAGTGGTTTTGAATCAGTATTTACTGGAATCCTGCTGTGTTGAAACACAGTTTACTTGAATCTGCCTCTATACTACTGTGTAAATATGTTTTATGTTATTTTAAGCTGTGCTTTCAATTCAGCAAAGTGGAATGGTACTTTTTACCTTTTTAAGGTAAAACTTAAAGTGTTATACTCTACAGAAAATGTAAAGAAATGAAGGACTGGGCAGAACTTCTTAGATGTGAAAATGAAAATAAAAAAACTATTGAAAATACACTGTGTAAATAAGCAGTTTCCTACTTTAGGAAACACTTAGAGTCATTTAGAGTCAGAATTTTCTGTTAATATTTTAGATTAATATGAACATACTGTCATACATTGATTGATATAGTATTCAGAGGATGATCACAAATATCAACTCTTTTAATGAAGTTCAGTGTTTTTTTTTTTTTAATCTATACCACACACTTGTTAAAGTCCAGTCTATTGTTGACACATCAGTGAATGGATCTTGCTTTAGAAAGTGACATTCCAACCACAACTCACTGGGAGGTCTTACATGAAAAAGTGAAATTAAGTATGAAATATAGCAAAAATATGTCACTAAAGAGCTACAATCACTAGCACAAACACCAAACTTCCTAAGGAGAACCATTTGAAAACATAGACTGTCATGCTTATTGCTACATTTAAATTCTGTAAACTTTAACTGACAATAGGTTTTCCATGCCACAGAAATCTTGTGTTAACTAAAAAATACATTGCATGTAACACTATCGTCCTTTGCTTTATTCAGTGGTGACAAAGCAGGTCTCATCTTTGGGGAATGAAATCATGTTTGAAAAAAGAAAAAATCATAGTATCAACCCCTAGAATATCAAGTGGCCACGTGCAGTGGCATTCATGCTTCCCTAATCCATCCTTCACATAACACATGCATCCCTAGTTAGCCTAGAAACACATCCACTTGTTTGTGTTGACTAGTAGCTCAAACCCCGAAACCAGTAGCATGATAAAACTGGGCCCTCATGTCCTCTGATGCCTTTTTGTTGCTGATGATTCTTTCCAAGGTTTAATTTCCTATGTCTTGAACCATTTCCTCTATTCTTACAGTAAAAGTGGAATTGAGGAACTTGAAGTGCTTTTATTAACTAGCAAAATTCTCATAATTTTTTTGCAGTTTGAAGTTTCAAAGTTTGAAGCAATATGGGTCTTTTGGTCTCTATTAAGAGTTTTCCACTGTGGTCTTCGCAGTTATATCTGTGTGCTTTTAGTTGCAGTCAGCGCAAAGAATTACAACACATATTAGCTGAATGTCATTAAAAAATGCAAACATTTGAAATTATTTTTAGCATATTTCTTTAAGAAAACAGAGATAAGCAACTACTCTGTAATATTTCTTTGTCTCCTCTAGCCATTCCACTTAATAGGTGGATTCTGGATGATTTCAATCAAATTTGACAGGGGGTCTGAAATCTCAAAAGTATGAAGTTCCTACAAGTTCCTGTGAAAACAATATCTAGCTAAATGAAAATAAATGCTATCAATTCCCATGACAAGTAGAGAAAATTAGGCTGTTACTGCTCTCCATTTTGCTTGACATTGTGCAGCTAACAATTCTTTATGTACATAGCCCTGGATTATCCCCACAACAGTCAGCCTCTTGCTTGTTTAGAAGTCATGTGGGTTGTATGGCTAGCATATGGAGGGGAGTTGGAAGTAGAATGGACAGCATGAAGAATATGAGACAAAGTTCAGATGATTCAACAGGGACTAGAGGAACTGAGAAATTAGTTGCTGTGGTGGAGAAAATGGGGAATAAGATGGTTCAGGATAATATAGCAAGACAAGAAAGTAGTGTATTACACTTTTCTACAGCTGACATATATTCTGATTTTTGAAAATGTGTGTGCGTGTGATGTGTGTGTGTGTGTGTGATGTGTGTGTGTGTGTGTGATGAGATTATACTATTACTGTTCTCAGCCAGAGCTGCTGAATGGCTAGTCATTCTTAGTACTGATTCACTAAATGGCTAATTGGTAGTGGCTAGATAAAAAGGGAGAGAGCATTCTGTGGACATCGAGCCAAGTACAGTCAGGTAGCAGAAAAATGAGACTCTGTCTTTTTAAAATGTTGAAGTTGTGAAATAAGTGGAATCAGCCTTCTTGTACTGAAACCAAAGGTACCTCACTGCTAGCAAAAAATGAAATACAGTCATTTTCTCGATTCTTCAAAACTGAGATTGAATAGTTGTCCCAGTTGAGAACACTAGGGTAAATAGCAAAACTCCCACTGGCATTACTTGATAATGGGTCACTCTGGGGGAAAAAAAAAAAAAAATTAAAAAAAAAAAATCCCTTTGTCTCACATGGTGAAGGCAGAGGAGAGGCTGTAAATGGGGCAGGAGGACTGAAATGCGATCCATTAGGGAGTGTCTGGGAAGATGTTGATGATATCAAGTCGGGAATGGGCACTGACATGGTGATACGAGGATATTTGATTCCTGTCTTTGGTATCCTCCTGCTAGCCAGGGAGAGCACTCCTCTTACCTCTTCTCCTTGTAGAAAAAAAGTTCAGCATGTGGCATGGTCAGAATAATAAGTTTGATTTATTTTCCTGCTTCAGCTACAATGATCAAGAACAGGGCTGTGCAGCAGGTATCTCTAGACAGCCCCAATTATGTTATCTCCATAGTTTATTATTGCAGTCTTGTTTTCCCATGCTCCCTTTCATTACCTTCATACCTCCCTTTCTCTGTCCAAACTGTGTAACACATAAACAACCTGGCCATTATTAAATTTTCCTAGATTGGCTACATGTGTACCAAAATATGTCTATTAATATCTAGGCAATCTTGACAGTATATGTTATTACTGGCCATAACTGTTAATACTTGATAATAACTTGCTACTGCCAGTTATTATAATTCTGCTCCCCCTCAGACTCCCAGGGCTATCTATAAAGCTGTTTCACATGTAACTGTCCCTTACCCATCTATAACATCCAGCTCTCCATCATGACACTATTACTAACCTCTGCCAGCATGGTTGTGTGCCCTGTCCACCAGTTTCACATGGCATGTCTCCAGTAGCTCCTCACATTTTGCTCCACAACATGACCTCAAGCCATGGGTAAGTCAGCAACCTAGTCACCTCCTTGTAGGTGTAACAATGTCATTGAAGACTTTAAGACTCCTTTTGGAAGGCCTTTCGTGTCCTCCACAATTTGTCTTTGTACAGTAAATTTTGTCAGTCTGTTAGAGCCAGGTAAGATGTTTTACCTCAAAATCCATGAAGTTTTAGAACCATTAAATTTCCAGTGTTGTTCTCTTCTACAATAAGAAAAGATGGGACATTTTTTGAAATACAACATATAGAGATTCACTCCAGAATATAAAATATTTTGGGACATTCACTTGAAATATGTTGATGCATTTTCTAACTCTTGTTAAATTATTTAATTGATTAGCTAGCTAGAAAGACTCATATATGAACAATATAAGGTTGAAATCCTGAGTCCAAATCAGACTAAAAAGGATCTGAAAATGGACTCCACTATTTGCTGCATATCAAACAGGACTTTTTTCCTGCTATTTTGACCAGAAATAATATCACATGTTGGATAGAGTTTAACTTCCAAGATCCATGAAAAGTTTCTGGTTTTATAATCAAATAAAAAAAATCATTAGAAAAAGAGGCACTTTTTGCAAATTCCTGGCTATCTCTGCTTACCCGTGACCATACAGAAAAATACCTATTTGTACTTAGTTTGTAGTTACTTTCAGGTATATAGCTGTAAGTCATAGAAGCAAAAATAATCACAGTATCACAGTATCACAGTATGTTTGGGATTGGAAGGGACTTCAAAAGATCATCTAGTCCAATTCCCCTGCTGGAGCAGGAACACCTAGGTGAGGTCGCACAGGAACATGTCCAGGCGGGTTTTGAATGTCTCCAGAGAAGGAGACTCCACAACCTCCCTGGGCAGCCTGTTCCAGTGTTCTGTCACCCTTACTGAGAAGTTTTTTCTCAAATTTAAGTGGAACCTCTTGTGTTCCAGCTTGATCCCATTACCCTTGTCCTATCATTGTTTGCCACCGAGAAGAGCCTGGCTCCATCCTCGTGGCACTTACCCTTTATATATTTATAAACATTAATAAGTTCACCCCTCAGTCTCCTCCAAACTAAAGAGACCCAGCTCCCTCAGCCTTTCTTCATAAGGGAGGTGCTCCACTCCCTTAATCACCTTTGTTGCCCTACGCTGGACCCTCTCCAGCAGTTCCCTGTCCTTTTTGAACTAAGGGACCCAGAACTGGACACAATATTGCAGATGTGGTCAGTGTAGTAAAAATAATGGAAAGAAAAAGGTTGCCTCTTGGTGATCTTCAGAATTATGCAGAGTTTAATGAGGAATTGTAATAATATATTTTAATATTGAATCTTGAATATGAATCCACAAGAAAATAATGTTAACTGTAATTAAAATCTGGGCAGCAGTCATAGATCTTAATTCTCAATTTAAACTTACTTCTAATATGTTACGTGACCTGTCACAGACATGGACATGGAACAGCATGAATTAGAACTCCTTTGTGCTGATATGGATTGCAACAAGTAAACTTTTAAAGCATCTGAGGTGTGTATGAGTGTGTGGTGCATGTACACAAAGTAGTCTCCAACATTCATTAACTTTTAGGTTAATATTCTCTGTAACAAGATCATGCCCCTAGCACTGCAGCTGATACAGAATTTGTTACTCTTATTGCAGACATTTTTAGAACAAGAAGGCTAAAAATAAACAAGGGAGAAATACCACATATCATATGAATTTCAAGTCCATCTTGGCATACAATCTTCTAAAACACTAGAAACACTCAGCTAAAATATGTTGTTCTTGTTTTCCTAAATATACTCCTTTGTTAAAATTACACTTCTAACCCTTTTGGGTATTGACAGCCTATTATTTTTCATATGTGCCATCTTTATCCAGGAAACTGAAAGAACAACTAATTATATCCTTTGCAATGAATGTAGCAGAATAGCTTTTGTTCACCAAAATTCTTAAGTCTATTCATGATGAATGCAGAATTCACTAGGATTTTTTTGTGGTTGTTTTAAATGTACAGCCACTTTAGTGGCCTGTGAAGTTTGGCATTTGAAGTTAATTGTATACTTTGCTTTGGAGGCAGTAAATTTAACCAGTCTGTCTAGCTGCATTGCATTTGTACTTAGGCCTTAATTGATCATTTTGCAGAAGGTTTTTGTGTGTTGTTTTGGGATGATTGACATTGGCACTATTATTTTTAAAGGTTGCCCACACAGTTTTAGAGAAGGCAATGGTGGTAAGCAATTAAAATGAAGGTCAGTAAAATAAATCTATTAACAAAAGCATAATGTTTGGGGAGAATGTGCCATAAATGAAAATTTACAATGATCTTGCAAAAATAATGGCATATAAAAGTTTGTCTAACTTATTTGTCTACATTACTGAGAAATCACAAGTAAATTACTTAAGCAGAAAAGCAGAGCTCCAAGTGGAATATAGTCATGAGTAGTATGAAAAAATTATTGGAAAAATATAGTTGAAATAGTCCCAAAGCAAATACAGTCATATATCTTCAACAGAAAAAGAAAATCATTACAAATATTAGACTGGTCAGTCTGTTTATCAGTGTATGTAATTTAAATTGTCAGGTGTCACATGTCAATAAAGTTCTTCTGAAAAATTTAAGTTACAGCATTTTTATTAATGATCTGGATGATGGGGCGTAGTGTAGCCTCAGCAATTTTATTGATGCTACAAAAACTGGAAAGAATGGCAGATATGCCAAAGGGTCATGCTGCTGTTCAAAGGGGTCTCAACAGTCTGGAAAAAAGGTCTGACAAGGAACCTCATGAAGTTCAACAAGCAGAAGTGCAGTCCTACACATGTACCCATGCACTCCACGGTGCATGAATAACCTCATGTACTATTACATGTAGGGGTTATTGTCTGGTCCTGAATGATGACAAGTTATGGAGTCTCCGTCCTTAGACATATGAAAAAAACATCTAGATACAGTCCTGGGTAAGTGGATCTGGGTGGTCTTGCTTGAGCAGAGGTCTCTTCCAGCCTCAACCATTTCGTGGTTGTGATTCTCAGGTATTACGTCGTCTATCTGCTGTTCTATGTATGCTCTCTTAAGAGCTTCAGATTTCTTCATTCTCCCTAAAGCATTCAGGAGAAGCAAGTATAGTTTTCTGGTCATCTTTACATAATCAATGTGAGTCTATAATTAGTTTTGACTTGGACGAGCAACTTCAGGTCACTCTTCTCTTTTCGTCTGCAAGAAGTTGCCACTGTTGAAAGTATATTTGTGCACTTAGTTGGGACGCTGCCAAAATGGGTGGTCTCGTGGAGTATAATCTGTGAACAAATACATGCTTAAGAGGTACAGGTTTTCCACCTTACTTAAGCCAGAAAAAGAGATCTCTTACAATCTGTAATATTATTCTACAACTGTAAAATTTAATGTATAATTACTGTTTTTTGGGGTTTTTTTGTTTGTTTGTTTTTGGTTTTTTTTCTATTTATAATGTGATTTTCCTTGGCTTTCATATCATTAATCTGGACTAAACTTTGTACTCAGAAAATTGTAAATCAATGACTTTATTATAGCTCTCTGAAGATACCATAAGCTGACGTTTTGATAGGTTGCTTGCATACAAATGACTGAAATGTTGCTAGCATTCTTTGTGGTTTTATGTGCTCCCTGCTTTATTGATTTTATTCCAGTAGTACGGATGTTCAATATGTACTGAGCTACTTGATTTGAAAATGTGTGAAAAGGGTGTATGTGAAGTCATTTGTCCTGTGCTGTTATTTCAAGCTCTGTAAATCAAGCTGTTTATCATCCCTAAAGACATCAGGTCAAAACATGTCAAAATCTGTGCCAAAACAGAGGTCAACAGTGTACTGAAATTGATCTTTTAAGTAACAGAGAAAATTCTCTTTTCTAAAAAGAAGGTATCCTTTAAGTATTGCCAATGACAGACCTTGTGACATGTATACTCAGGGTAAATCTACTGCAGAGATTTGCATACCCCTCTTTAGTATATCTAAAAGATCTACAAATCCAAATAATCGTGGCCAAGACACCAGACTAGACAAACAGTAGGTCTCAAATTATTGCCAAAATCCAATGTTTTAAAAGTCTATTAACTGTACTGTCCTACTCTGACTGCTGAGAAAGAGAACCCATGGTGCCAAAAACACACACACGCACACAAACACACACACAAGTGGAGGATCCGTTTATATGTTCAGCTGACTGGTTTAACAAAAGACAAGACAAGTTATAGGTAAAACTAAAACAATGTCTGAGAGAATCCTTTCAGGGTATTATCCTTATCACATATATGTTTTAGAAAACATATTGTCTTCTTTGCACATCTGTTATAGGTCTTGATTCATCTGACATATCTTAGAAGAACCACATCCAAATATACTTTGCCTTTCCATGGAGTAAACCAGAATAGAACAACTAACTGACATACAGAGATATAGACAGTGGCTTTACTGCTTCGTTAGATGTATTTCACACTGGTCTCCCAGTACTTGTACAGACTCACATAATGTAATCCACAAGTGAAGTCAATCTAGCAAGTAAATAAATTATTGTCAAGGTTCAGTTACCATAAGTAGCAGGGAGTATATAGAGAAGGTACACAGAGGCATTGTAAATTCTTTTAATATTGCAGGATGTAGACTTTTAATAGGAGTGTTGTAAATTTTTAAAGACCATAGAGAGTATAGGGGTTTAAACAAAAATAAAACAAACCAACAGCACCCCCAGAAAAACAAACAAACAAACACAAACAAACAAACAAACAACAAAACAAACAAACAAACAACAAAAAAAACAAAAACAAAAAAACAAAAAAAACCCACACCAGTATCTATAAAGACGGATAGGGCATCCAATTCAATTCACATTCTTGTTCCAAAACCAGACAAAGTAGATTTGGACTTACTGCTATATTAAAAAAAATTAAAAATAAATAAATAAAAAAAAATATAACATCCTTGCCTCTTTTGCACTAGGTATTGATACTGATAATACACACTAATGAGTTCTGAAAGACAGAGTGGTAATTAAAACAGGTCTTTTTATCAGCTGAAAAGATGGTAATTTTTTAGAAAGAAACTGAAAGTAGTGAGAAGATAGTGCTGACTGGTGTACTAAGAAAAATTATAATAAAACATTTCAGTTCTAGGCAACTGAAGTAGATTTTATTCTAATCACATTTATCAGAAAGAGTAGCTCAGCTGAAGCTTGCCTACAAAAACATTCCATGAGCTGGTTCAAAAATAGGTGGTAGTGTGAAATTCATCACATTGCAATGTTGGAAGTATCTCAGCTTAAGGGGCTGTGCACAAGAAGCAATTAAAATTTAAGATATAGAAAAGTAATGCTAAGTTTAAACATTTATTATGCTCTGCCATTCCATTTCACTGAAGGCAGATATGGAAAATATTTCTGATGTGCTACATGGGTGAAAGAAAAGGAATTTATTAAACAAAGAAGGCAAAAATATAAGGAAGATAGCAAAGATATGGTTAAGGCAGCACAAACAGACTTGCCAAGTTTCTTTCAGATGTATGTTGTTACATATGAGTGTCTGGTAGAACTTTTATGGTCATATGACTAACCTGGAAGGCATTAACAACTTGACACTATCCTTCTGCCAAATGTTCCGCTTTGCATTTGCTGTTTTATGATTTCTTTTCGCCAACTTGAATATGATATAAAATCTAAATACTATTGAAGAATGTGAACAAACTGGTTGACAGACATAGAAGTAAAACTGAAGATCAGGGAATAGGTAAAATGATTTATTTAATTCTGTATGCAATTAACACTCATGGATGATAAAAAAGATGATCAGAATGTTTTAAGACAAAAACTTGTACATTTTAAAATAAGACTTAGTATCAATTAAATTAACATTTTAATTTGGTCTATTTTTTCTCCCTATGAAAGTAGATGTAATTTTCAATTCATGTCTTTCAAAAAACAATGCATTTTGGTAGAAATTTTTTAAAAAATACCAGTTTCAGTTTTCACTTTATTTTAGTATCATCATCATAATCATTGTCATACTACTACTACTACTACTAAATTATTATATCTTAAATGACCAATTTATATTCCACTCTTTTAATGGTCTCTGTGTCAAGTGTTCTTTAGTTGTACAGTGGACAAATGGCTTCTCTTTTTAATAAGCTGAAACTCTTCAAAGGAGTTTGACATTGTCAACCAGGGCAGGATCATGGTGACTACACTTTCTACCTCCAATTTTGTTCTGGATCTATATCTGCCTTCTGTGGATCCTCTGAATAACATGGAATATGTATCACAGAAGAGTCAAACTTCAATATCTGAATGTTTTCATAACAAAGGAATATTGTTCCTTTCCATTACTCCAAATCACCCCAAATTGGGATGAAAAACTGGAAAATACCCAGAATGCCCAATATTATGAATTGTTAATACAACTGTAACATTCAATTAGAGTTTCAAACATACAAGAAATCAGTAAAAAGGGGGGAAATTGGAAGGTAAATATCAACAGGATCATTAAAACAATTTTCTTCTATTTTATAAATTTTCTCCTCTGTATAAATGGGAGCTACATTTCACACAGAATCACACAATCACAGAATGTTAGGCATTGGAAGGGACCTCAAATGATCATCTAGTTCAATCCTCCTGCCAGAGCAGGAACACCTAGATGAGGCTACACAGGAATGCATCCAGGCAGGTTTTGACTGTCTCCAGAGAAGGAGACTCCACAACCCACCTGAGCAGCCTGTTCCAGTGTTCTGTTACCCTCACTGAGAAGAAGTTTCTTCTCAAATTTAAGTGTAACCTCTTGTGTTCCAGTTTGAACCCATTACTCCTTGTCTTACCATTGGTTGTTGCAGAGAAGAGCCTGGCTCCATCCTCATGACACACACCCTTTATATATTTCTGAATTATTTTGACTTTATTTTGACTATAAATAAGCATAAATCACCACTACTAAGCATTCAGAGCTGTATCTGCCTAAAGGCTGAATGATGACTAATAAATCAAATGCTATTCCTACACAAATATCTAGACAATGAATGTGGAAACATCAACAATGTTTAATTTCGTGTTCGCACACCCCTAGAAAACATAGCAGACTGTTTGGACAGCACATCCTCAACCCAGATATATTAATGAACTTCTGACAAGTCTGCTATCAAAGTGCACAGATCTGGAAACATGTTTTGCTACTGGGTACTTGTGAGGTTCTCCTCTAAGAGGCAAGCACATATGGCCTGTTTTATCAAAGACATGTTTCAGTTTGATGTTTTGTTGTACTATTGCATTTGTTTCCACAAGAAAAAAAAAAGGAAAAGAAGGAACAGTGCTGAAATTACAAAGGATTTCTTCAGGTAGAAGCATATATATATATATATATACACACATATTTTGAGTGAAATGAAATACACTGTTAAAATTTCAAATAAACTAATAGATTTTTTTTTTTAATGTGTCTGAATGAAACTATTATCTACGTCTCCCCAAAACATTCTTTAACTTTCTGTGTGCATTTATTATGCATGATAGTGAGTGCATACTTACAAAGTCCGTTTTCTCTTTCCCACTTCCTTCCCCTTCTCTCTCCCTCCTTCTCTTTCTATTTATGTTTATACATATACCTGCTTGTAAGGAAAAAAATAATCTGGAAATAGACAGTACTTTTGGGGCTCTTTTATGAGCATGCTGATTCTCATCTAAGAAATGTACCGTTCTCCTTAAACTAAAAAAAAAACCAAAAACCAAACCCTCTATTTGGTATTTATTATGTTTGAAGTACGCTTTAAAACCATCAAAAGCAGTCATGTATTTGCATCTCTCAATGATTATTATGAAAAAAAAGTTAGGGGTTGAATTACTAATTAAATTCTGTTGTTGTTGTTCAATTAATGTCTTTACTTTTGAAATACATTTAGTTCCTGTTGATAAAGAAGGATTTTTTTTTATTATTTTTTTTTTTATTATTTTCAATGCTGGAAAAGAACATGGCTGTAAATGATCAGTGTCAGGTGGTCAGTGTACTGTAAGGCGAAGGGAGATGAACAGTGTCTTGGAGAGTACAATGGCAGTGTTGGTATGAGCAGCAATAGATATTATTTGTTAAAAAAAGACAAGAGTACAGATAGAGAATAAAAAATAGAATGGGATTCTTTCCCTCAAGAGAACTGATCTCCTTTTCAAGAGGAGATCAGGGCTCTTCTGCCATTTTTCATGTTCCTGCTCCTTACAGTGTCAACTTTTTTACTGTTCCAAGGACCTGCACTATTTTCATCATTGGAGGACTGCTGTCACAAGAGGACTTTCTTAATATTTTTTCAATGTCATTCCATCTAATGGCTAACAAGAAAAGGATATTAATTTTACTCAGAAGCTGAAGAAAACACGACCTGTATTTTCTACCTTTTATTATTTTTTTTTTACAGCTGAGACTTCTCACCTTTGCATTTATGTTGTTGAAATGCTGATAAGAAGTTCTTCACACAGCAGCTCAAATCCACGTGGTATTAAATTTTGTCATGGAAACATTTTGAAACATCTGTTTGCAAAATAGTCTTCATAAAATTTGGGTTAACATGGGAGAAGTACAAGACTTATGGTTGAGGCAATTCAAGAGACTACTGGCATTGTAGAATTTTTGAAATATTTCTTACTACTGAAGTAAGTTTTTCTGGGCTCTCTATCTAGCTTGAGAAAGAGAAGATGTTTTTATGACAGTTGATTGAGAACACCTGTGTTTATTTCTTGACTGAACTTGCCTTCTACAAGCAACTCTTTCTCTCTGTTGATAAGAACTGTTGTAACTTTGACACCTAATGTAGATGGTATGAATGGTCTGCAAAATGTCAGGTAAATACTTCATCTTTAGGCTTCTGGACATGAATTGGGTGATGTTCAGCCATCAGCCTATTCTTAAATATACATACTTTTCACCAGGTAAAAAATGTGTGTACTCTTGGCTGGGTCAAAAAAATATGCATACTCTTTGCTGAGTAAAAGTTGCTTGGACAGACGGGCCCAAAGAGTAGTAGTGAATGGAGTTAAATCCAGTCAGTTGCTGGTCACAAGTTGTGTTCTCCAGGGCTCAGTACTGGGACTAGTTCTCTTTAACGTCTTTATCAATGGTCTGGATGAGGGGATTGAGTGCACCTCAGTAAGTTTGCAGACTTAGTGAGACTCCCTAAGTTAGACGAGAGTGTTGTTCTTCTATAGGGTAGGAAGGCTCTACGGAGGGATCTGGACAGGCTGGACTGACAAGCCAAGGCCAAATGTATGAGGTTCAACAAGACCAAGTACCAGGTCCTGCACTGGGTACACAACCAGCCCATGCAACGCTACAGGCTTGAGGAAGAGTGGCTAGAAAGCTGCCCAACAGAAAAGAACCTGGGGCGAGGGTTGGTTGAATATGAGCCAGAAGTGTGCCCAGGTGACCAAGAAAGCCAACAGCATCCTGGGTTGTATCAGAAATAGTGTGGTCAACAGGACTAGGGAATGTTTGTCCCCCTGCACTCCGTGCTAGTGAGGTTGCAGCTTGAATCCTCTGTCCAGTTTTGGGCCCCTCACTACAAGAAAGACATTGAGGTGCTGGATTGTGTCCAAAGAGGAGCAACAAAACTGACAAAGTGTCTGGAGCACAAGTCTTTTTAGGAGTGGCTGAGGGATCTGGGGTTGTTTAGACTGGAGGGGAGGCTAAGGGGAGACTTTATTGCTCTATACAACTACGTGAAAGGAGGATGTAGCCTGGATGGTGATGGTGTCTTCTTCCAAATAACAAGAGATAGGATGAGAGGAAATGTCCTCAAGTTGCTCCAGGGGACGTTTAGATTGGATATTAGGAAAAACATCTTCAAGGAAGGGTTTGTCAGGCATTAGAACAGGCTGCTTACGGAAGTGGTTGTTACTGCCACTGAAGGTAAAGACATGTAGGTGTGGTGCTTAGTGACATGGTTTAGTGGTGGGCTTGGCAGTGTTAGGTTAATGGTTAAACTTGATGATCTTCAGGGTTCTTTCCAACCAATATGACTGTATTCTATAGTTCTATAACTGATTCTATAATTCTATGTCACAGACTTGGACCTGAGCCTAGCTTTTTGGATAATACCTATCAAAGAATAAAGAAGGTTGTAAGGGTAAACATACACATATGAATGGTTCAAAAAGGAAGGGAGACACGGGTGAAAATCCCAGGGAGGTTGTGGAGTCTCCTCCTCTGGAGACATTCAAAACCTGCTTGGACACCTTCCTGTGTAACCTCATCTAGGTGCTCCTGCTCTGGCAGAGGGATTGAACTAGATGATCTTTTGAGGTCCCTTCCAATCCCTAACATTCTGTGATTCTGTGATTCTGTGAATGATTTACAATATAAACAGAAGAGAGATTTCTGTAGCAGCAGCAATGTGTTTCTTAGTAACTTCACTGTCATTTTCATTGTTATCAGAAAGTAGATTTCTGAATGAGGAATGCAAAGCATTCAGTGATAAAATGAAGAAAGCTTTTGAATGCATAGCTAATTTGCATTGGATACGGATTTTCTGTGCTTGGCCCTTTGTAATGGAAAAAATCAAGTGGGAAGTGGAAAGTCAAGTCAGGAGTGAGGGTGTACACTCCCACACCATCAAAAGGAGGAAAGGGATAAAACACTGCATGGAGTCATGATACTCAGGGCCCTGGACTGTCCCCTCTTCTGCACAAGTGAGCACCGAACCCCACGAAAATGAGCTCTGTACCAGCTGTCAATCACTTTGGATTTTCTTGCCCATTTTTGAACAAGACTGCAGAAAGACAGTGATTCTACCTCAGAGTGGGCCCTCTGCCCACTCAGAGAGTGCAGTTGGATTTTCGCCCTAGTGCACATAATGTTCTTGAACTGGATCCTGATATTTTGAGTAGCAGATCAATTCTTATTGAAAACATGTTCATACATGTTAGTGTTTCCTATGGGGATTTATTCATTTTGTCACTATTAATTTGAGACAGATGTTTTATATAGGTGAAACAAACTGATACTTTTCTTTCTAAAACCACTTGTGAGAAAATAGATGTAAAAACATATAAAAAAATAAGAGAAGTGCTCAAACAATATTTAGGAACCAGTCAACTAGTACATTCCAACATTTCAGTTGACACTGAACTTAATGTTCCACAGAAACAAGGTATTGATTTTCAAAAGTAAGTTTCTGTTATGAAAGTACATTACTACACTTTAATGAATTAAACAGAAATATGCTAGGCTTAGAAGATTGCCTACATACGTACAACTTCTTAAAGACTAAGGAGAATGAATTAATGTATATATGTATAAATTTTCTTTTTCACCTCTTTTAATGATTTTTTTTTTTAAATTTGTTGTATGTGTTATAAGGTTTTAATTATCCCTATTCCTTACTATTTTACAGGTCTCAAAAATTTTCCTCTGCAAAAAATAAAGAACTTTACCTTTGTGCAAATCCTGCCATTTAAAATTGTAACTGAACAGAGTTTTAAACTTGACTATATATCATAATCAGGAAAAAAAAAAGGTATTTTCTTATGGAAGAATGACCACATTTTTCAAACAATTCTACTTGATGACAAAATAATAGATATAATGAACAGCAGGGAATGAAAGAAAAGCTTGTCATTTAAAGCAATATAATTATGTAAATTATCAACTGGGATATACATATATCCTACTCGTTCATTTGAAGTTGTTTCATTTTCTATTATAGGCATGAAAAATAAGAAATTAGTTTAAAATATTAGTCACAAGAAGTTCATTTGAAATCAGTTGGGAGAAACCTCTGTATGAATTTAATGACCTATGGATCTGTCCCTTCTCACTACTAATGAAAAAGATGTTCAGTTGTACTGCAACTTAAGGAATTTAAACAAGAAGCCATGAGCTTGTTGATGAGTTTAAAGCATATCATGAAGAAAAAAAAACACTGAAAGGAAAGACCTGGAGGCACCACAGAGATAAATGGCATTGAAGGTTGACATGACTGGTAAAAGAGAAGGAACAGGGAACAAGACAGTGTAATTTGAGAAACATGCCTAAGATGACTGTACTTGATTTTACACTGCTCTTTCTGTTTCTTCCATTCTGACACAGAGGGGTTTTTCTACTCAGCAGTGCAAATTACAGTGATTCCAGACTCAGAGATACATTGAGAAGAGTCGTGAGAATATGCAAAAACACATGGGAGCAGAAAAGCACTCTGTAGAGAGTTCCATATTAAATAATTGTCACCTGAAATCTGACAAGAAAAAGAATAAAATGTTGTCAATGTGAGGGGAAAGGCCATAATACGGACAAGCAGCCCAATGCTGTACTGAACAACATTTCTGCAGTTCTGACCAAGGCAGCTGTTTGAGGACCAGCTTTGCCTCTCCTAATGTCCTAGATCATACGTAAGATTCTGTAGTATAATGTTTACACAATAGATCAACGTATGCACTTAAGCAAATTTCCCAGTCATCTCAACCACTGCAAAGTTTCAGCACTTCTTATTAAGCAAGTTTGTATTTTGAGACATGAAAATATTATTGTATTTCAGATGTTGGAATTGCAATGTGCACAATTAGGCTACATTCTGTGATGCTTTACGTTTGCAGTGCAGACAGAATCAATTTTCCTTAGCTTTAGCTTTCTAAAACTTAAGTCATCAAACTTTTCTTGTGGTATTTCCCAAATTTTCCAGAAAAATAAAGCTTTAATTATTCTCAGGTTATAGCTCAATCACGGTACAAACAAATGTCATTTGTAAGTCTTATTCACTTAAATAATAAAAAATCAGTTATCTAGTTTTCTATCATTAACAGACAGTAGCATATATTTTCAGAGGAAAATTCAGACAGTCTTAAGTCAACTGGGATAACCTATTCTCAGGAAGGGAAGGAACTTAGAAGATTTTTGATTGCTAGGTGTAATGAATCTTAAGATTTGGGGTGAATCTCAGAAACATTCAAGACTTGTAATATTTTTATGGAAAATATGACATAAATGATGTGTGTGTGTACTGTTCATTAGCTATAAATTAAGAATATTAAAACTTTTGCTTCTATACCAGAGGTTTTAATGTTAGTTTATCTCATCTTTTCACCCTGCAAAACTAATCTATTTTGCCTAATCTTAATTTATTTACCATTTTAAAATAAAATACAGGAATAAACAATGATTTTGTTGAAAAGAGAAAATGCAGTGAGAAACAGAAGCATATATTGCATAACACCACAAACAAGGAGGGGCTAGTTGGCAATGTGAAGCTCAAGGGCAACCTTGGCTGCAGTGACCATGACGTGGTGAAGTTCAAGCTCCTTAGGGCAGCAAGGAGGACAAATAAAAAACTCTCTGTGCTAGATTTCAGGAGAACAGACTTTGGCCTCTTCAGGGATCTGTTTGGTAGAGTACCATGGGATAAAGCAAGAGAGGACCAGCAAAGCTGGTTAACATTTAAGAATCACCTCATCCAAGCTCAGGAGTGATGCATCCCAACAAAGAGGAAGTCAGGCAAGAATGCCAGGAGGCCTGCATGGATGAACAAGGGGCTCCTGGACAAACACAAACACAAAAAGGAAGCCTACAGAGGGTGGAAGCAAGGACAGGTAGCCTGGAAGGCATACAGAGAAATTGCTTAAGTAGTCAGAAATCAGGTTATGAAAGGCAAAGCCCTGGCCAGGGACATCAATGGCAACAAGAAAAGCTTCTATAGGTATATCAGTGATAAAAGGAAGACCAGGGAAAATGTGGGACCTCTCTGGGATGAAATATGAGACTTGGTTACCCAGGACAGGGAGAAGGTGGAGGTTCTCAATGATTTTTTTTGCTTCAGTCTTCGCCAGAAAGTGCTCTAACCATGACACCCAAGTCACAGAAGGCAAAGGTAGGGACTGGGAGAATGAAGAACTGCTCACTGTCAGAGAAGATCAGGTTTGAGACCATCTAAAGAACATGAAGGTGCACAAATACATGGGATCTGATACATCCATGGGTCCTGAGGGAATTGATGTATGAAGTTGCTATGGCACTATCCATCATATCTGAGTTGTCATGGCAGTCTGTTGAAGTTCCCACTGACAAAGACCTGGGACCCAGTCAGTCTCACCTCTGTGCCTGGCAAGATCATGGAGCAGATCCTCCTGGAAACTACACTAAGACACATGGAAAATAAGGAGGTGACTGGTGACAGCAAACGTGTCTTCATCAAGGGCAAATCATACCTGACAAATTTCGTGGCCTACTACATTGGGGTTACAGTGTTGGTGGATAAGGGAAGAGTAATTGATGTCATCTACCTAGACTTGTGCAAAGCATTTGATGTTGTCCCACACAACATCCTTGTCTCTAAATTGGAGATACATGGACTTCACAAGTCGACTACTCGGCGGGTAAGGAATCAGTTGGATGGTTGCACGGTCAACAGATCAGTGTTCAAGTGGAGACTGGTGTTGAGTGGTTGTCACGGAGGCACCCCGAGGTTAATTTAAGGGACAACAGAGTCCAAAACAACTTTTATTAAACTGGTGAGAAACAGGGTTTTAGCACTCCAAAAGTGACTTAAATAAAGGTTCGGATATCAGTTGAGGAAAATTATTATGGGGCAGCAACTAATACAACAGGCGGTCCACAGTGTGCATGCACGTGGCTTCACTCAAAACAATGCCGGAGCCATCCCCGAGTCCCGAAGAAGTACACACTTGCCTGAACACGGTGCGGGATTATTTTTAAAGAGATACATGTACTCGTAGTGAGTACGGGAAGTGTACACTCGCGATTCCGCGAGGGTAAATTTATAATACACTCGCAATCCTGCGAGGGTTAATTTACTTACACGTGCAAGTGTGCACGGAATATTACACGTGCTTATGTGGAAGCACGGGAGGAAAATACTCTCGTGATTGTGCGAGGGGCTCTCGGCGGCCACTCACGATTGTACGAGGATTAATTTAAACACCCGTGCTTATGTGGAAGCACAGGAGGAAAATACACTCGCGATTGTGCGAGGAAATAATTTAAAGTACATGTGCAAATGTGCACGGAAAATACATGTGCAAATATGCACGAAAAGTATAAATATACTCGCAATCCTGCGAGAAGTTTTACTTACACACGTGGCGGCAGGGCAAGCGGAGTCTCAGTCCCGAGGAGCGGGGGGGACCCGTGGCTCCTGGCGGCAGTGGCTAAGCTCGTACTCCGAGAGACCCGCGACAAAATGGGCGAGTCTCGACGAGAATCCCACTTTTATCTGATCAGATATGACTGTGGGCACTCTAGAAGCTTCTCTGCACCCCTGCACTGGTGTGGGTGCCCCTGAAGCCTTCCATCATCCCCCACACTGCCTGTGGGTGCCCAGTGGCTCGGCACTCCCTTCTCCTAATGGCCCTGGCCAGGGTGCTCTGGGGCCACACAAAAGAAGCTGTTAGCCTCAAGTAGCAGAGAAAGAGGGAGATGTGCCTACTCCTTCCAAACTGAAGGAAGGAGGGGGAGAGAGGGGGCAAGAGAGGGGGGGTTGCATTCTGCCACAGTGGTGTTCCTCAGGGGTCAGTATTGGGACGAGCGCTGTTTAACATCTTTGTTGATGAGATAGGCACTGGGGTGGAGTGCACCCTCAGCAAGTTTGCTGACAACACCAAGCAGTATGGTGCAGTTGATACACCAGATGGAAGAAATAACTTCCAGAGGGACCCTGACAGGCTTGACAAGTTCATCAAGAAGTTCATCAAGGCCAACCTACACCTGGGTTAGGGCAATCCCAAGCACAAATGGGCAGAGAATGGGTTGAGAGCAGCCCTGAGGAGAAGGACTTGGGGGTGTTGGTTGATAAGAAACTCAACATGACCTGGCAATGTGCACTTGTAGCCCAAAAAGCAAATCATATCCCAGGCTATATTTAAAGAAGTGTGACCATTAGTCTGTAGGAGGTGATTCTCCCCTTCTACTCCGCTCTCATGAGACCCCACCTGGAGTACTGTGTTCAGCTCTGGCAACTCGAACATAAGAAAGACATGGACCTGTTGGAAAGAGTTGAGAGAAGTGCCACGAAGATGATCAGAGGGCTGGAGCATCTCTCCTATGAACACAGGCTGAGAGAGAAGGGCTTCAGGGAGATATTCTAGCAGCCTTTCAGTGCCTAAAGGGGGGTCTACAAGAAATCTGGAGAGGGACTTTTTACAAGGTCATGTAGTAGTAGGACAAGGTATAATGTCTTTAAACTGAAAGAGGGTTGATTTAGATTCAACATAAGGAAGAAATTCTTCACTATGAGTTTGGTAAGGCACTGTAGTAGGTTGTCCAAACAAGTTTTGGATGTCCCATCTCTGGAAGTGTTCAAGGCCAGGTTGGACGGGGCTTTGGGCAACCTGGTCTAGTGGAATGTATTCCTGTCTATGGCAGGAGGATTGGAACTAGATGATCTTTAAGGTCCTTTCCAACCCAATTATGTGATTCTATGATTTTGTAGTTGCATGTCTTTTGTCTAAAGCTTTGCATCCTTCAGTTTTCATGATGTTTGCTATTAAGCTGGTTTGAAATTGGAGAAGAACATACAATACAAAAGAAAGAAAAGCAAAATATTATTTAATGTTAAAAATCTAAACATTAAAATCCAGAAAACATTCCAGTCTTGCAAAGAAATGAAGTTAGTTTTCAATAAAATCCTGGACGATTTTGAGGGTTGTGGTTGGAACTCACATGCAGTATAAAACTTGGTAGTCTTTTGAGAAAGAACAAGAAAATACATTTCAATTGATTATTTATTTAAAATATTGATTCTATTAAAGAGAGCATTCAAGTGAGAACTCAAAATCTTTCAGTAAACATCAAAGAAATTACGTTAAGGGGCTATTTAGAAAGACTACTGAGAGTCACAAAGCCACAATACTCTGGTTTGCTTGTTTTTTACTATTTCCAGCATCACCTAGAACTCTGCAGTATTTATTACTGACCTTAGTTTAAGAATATGTTGCCCCCACAGAACATTTGCTTTCCATTGGGATAATGCCCTTGCCATTGCCTTCATGGAATAAGAATTTTGACTACTCTAAACGAAGGTGGACCAAGATGTGGCCAGTCCAGGTCACGTAGCACTATCTCTATCGGGATTGGCAATAACCTGCTGACCAGACTTTGGAATCTTCTGCAAGAGTCCTGGATGCAGCTAAAAAGACTTTTCAGAACTGATTTAGTGGAAGATCAAAATGGTATATCTTAACAGGGCCTGCTGTAGTACACTATATCATGTAGTCAGCTAAAAAGTTGTACCAAAACATCAATATTGTGGCTGTATCCACCTCTGCCTCCTGGATCACTTCAATAAAATTGAACACAGCTTAGTAAGTTTTTTGGTTTTATTACAGGAAGTAAAAAATAAACAACCCTATTTCTATTGTCCTTTCCAGCAGTTTTATCAGACATTCTGAACCTTTCAAATGTTAACTGTACTTCATTAAAAATATCCAACCTTATGGTAAAGTTTAGATGTTGTAGGCTTTTCTATATGGCATGTTAACTGTGTAGATATTTCATGTGTTTGCACACCCACATGAGAATACAAAATGTAAATAAATATAAAACTGCTCTTTGTAGACAAAAGAGTAAAAATGTAACTTTTATTTTGAGATTTTTTTTTTATATAGTACAAAAAATATTGTGCTCTTCCTTGAAATAAATAGATAACAAAATATAATCCATTTGTTTTGCTCCTGCTCCTCCCACAAATTTATGTGGGAAATTTCATGCAAAAAAATCTCATAATTGATGATGTCTTTTTTAAAGCAAAAACATGAATAAGTGTTTTGGTAAATTTTGAACTAGATTGTGAGAAATAAAATGTCCTGCTATTGTATTTAACACAAGTACTGCTGTTATGTTCAGCATTGTTAATTTACTGGGGTAGGGACAAGATGAGAAACCCCAGCTTTGTTAATGTTGATATGAACATGTGAGCAGTTTGATATTACTTTTTTTCTTCTGCTATCTGTACTTCACTGCAGAAGTTAGTGTCAAGCTCTCTGAAATTACAATAGAATTTCTTAAATGTCAGACAGACACAAAGATAGTAGAAAGACCTTTTAAACACAGAATATTGTTTTGCTCTCACAATGATTTCAGTACTAGAAATACTAGAAGTGATAAATATTCATGGGCATTAAATATATTCATTTAGTAGAATTATTCATAGTGAGGGAAATTATGTAGTCAGTTTCTTTTGGAATTAGCAATAGTTTTAAGTGAACAAAGATTGTAAGACTTGGCCTGTATATTTAGCAAGATAAATAGCCTGTGCTCCGCACAATGTTGCTCTTTGGTGCTTTAGTGATTCCACTCTTCTTTCCCCCACACATGATGTCAGCTTACTCCTGTGCTTTCTTTACCAAAAGAAACACAATTTTAACGGTTTACGCCTTTGTCACAACTTCTCCAGCAGGAGTAAGTTTGGGCCAAAAGTCATTTATGTCAACTGAGAGCCTAATTGAGTTATGAAGGAGTTAGAAATTAGAATCATTTTGACTGGAACTGATAAAAGAGTCAGAATCAGTTTCAGCAACAGTTGACTATGGCAGTTAGGCTTAACTAGGTGTACATGAAGAAAATGTGTGGAAGCATAATACAGGAAACATCTTGCAGATGCGCACAGTCCTTGACTACTTTTCTCTGAAACCATATTCAAAGAGTCAGCCTAATGGCTTCAGGCTTCCAGATACTAAATTATGAAAGGGCTTGATTCTTGTCTTCTTTTCTTGTGATCCAAAATATCTTTTATGGTGAAAAAAATTCTAATATAAAATCCTTTCCTTGTGTAATAAGCATGTTGCAAGTAGCGCAGAGTCATCAAAAGCAGCATTTGTCAGGCTTTTAACATTAGAGATGGAAAGAACTGAAGCACACATTGAGTTCTGAGCCAAGCAAAATTGGTTTTCAAATTCCCAAACATGTACCATTGTGAGAGACAGGTAACAGAAGTACACTCTACATGGTCTATACATTTGCCCACTGCTGTATATTAGGCGTGTGGAATATGCGTTACTTTGGAGGCACAGCTATCTAAAGTCTGTAGGAAATTTAAATTAGCTGCTATATATTCAGGGGAAAATTGGCAGATCGTAACTATAAAAAAACATAATTAATGTTCTCAAAAGAGTTTTAAATGAGATGTTTTCAGCTCTTTAGTAATCTGTGCAGTCCATGGAAAATAATATGATAAATTTAATCCTGTCTGCTTGAAGATACATGTTTAATACTTGCAGAAAGCTGTGTCCTGTATTTTCAATGATGTCTGACTATTTTGTAAGAAACCAGTGGTGCTACTGGATCCTGTGTAACAAACACAATCAGAAATTCATCATTCTATTTTTAAGGACTGCTGCAACACCTAAAATTCAAAATTTATTTTGTATGGGAAATAATGAAAGCTCATCTCATACAAAAGGAATTGTCATAGAATTAGGGATTATATAGTTTTGTAGCTTCCTTGTCCTCTGTTTAGTCTACCTTCTAAAGAATAACAATATGATGCTTCTTAAAAACGAACACTGAATTTTTTTTTTTTTTTCTGGTAACCATCCTTGACATTTTTCTTTTGAATGCTTGTGAGATTTCCTAGTGTTAACATCAAGGAACAAGTCAGGGAGAACTCCACAATAGCAAGCATCAGCAGCAGAATTAAAGAGTGCCAGGGGGCCTGTCTTGTGGTCCAATCTGTTCAGAGAAGAGACAGCAAACTGCTGTTGCCAATTTACATACCTTTGCTTTGCTGTGAGGCATAGAACACAGAACTGTGTCTGGCGAGAGCAGCATCATATGCATATTTATCTCAGTGTAGTAAGTATAGGGACTAAACAAAACAAAACACGCAAAAATTCCACCCTAGCAACACCATCAAGATCAGAAATACAAAAGACCTTTCCACAGAACAATTGATAAAAGGCTTGTAGTGCAACCTGACCTTTTGATGGAGAAACCAAGACTAAAGTCAGTCTGGATTCTAAGGCACAGATATAAAGCTTGCTATTGTTGTTTTGTTGAAGCAGCTATGGAAGTGCTTTGTATAAATGATAGAATAAAGACAGAAAACTACCTGCCAACCATATCAAAGGGCAAGATGATCCTATGTGTGTTTTTAAAATATAAAGTATTTGAACAATAATGTTTTAAAGGGCCTGGAGTCTCAAGCTAATCCTCTGTACAAAGGGAAGAGACTTTTTCTCCCTTACAGTTCTGTTGTTGTGGTTTTAAATCAGGAAAATGGAGGAACCAAGGGAACACTATTCAAAACATGCTTTTGTCTGTACCTGCTGGTCAGTGATAATACTGCTCTACTTGAAAGAATGAATTATAGATTATTTTGTTGACCTTGTAAGATGAAATCTGACATTTCAGAATCTTTTAGCATAGGAATGTGGTGATTCCAAAATAATCTGTTGTGCAAACTCCAGGGTGGCCTTTTGATTGGTTAAATAAAGAAGCCAAAATATTCAATCATGTTATAATTTTTGCATTCTGGCTTCTAATTTCCCATTGGTTTCAAATGATTGAACTTAATACAACTTTATGAGCTTAAATGACTGGTTGAATATGAATCTTAGGCTGCTATGCTTTACGTATTCTAATTAAAAAAAAAAAATGTAATATTGTCTGGCATACAGAATGTATTTTGAAAGAACAGAACACTTGGCAAGGTCTTGTGTTATAGTGAAGCGTCAAACTGAAAAGCATGATCTAAACCACTGTGATGTGTTTGGCAGCTGGATCCAGTAAACTCCTTGGGAACTTGTGTGAGTACACAGAAGGCATTTTCTGTGTTGAAGAATTCACTAATGCTTACAGTGTGTTGCCTTTGCTATAGCTTGTTTCCTACGTTTTTCCTGAAATTACATGCTTATTGGTATTTTTCCCTTGAAATTTATGCACTGAAAAGTGCAAAAAGCATAATTCAAAAGTATCCTTATGTCTGATTGATGAGACATAGAGAAACAACACATTTTTAAGACTTTCTTTATCCAGAATACAGATAGAAATCTTGTAGTGATAATAAGATGTCTGAAGAAAACTGACTGGTTTGTTGCTTTATCTAACTACTGGACAGATCATACAAACTCGGTTGTTTTTGGTATTTCCTCTGAAAGATGACAAGTTCATTGAAACCATTGAATGGCATGTTCATCATGGTTTTATAGTGTTACTGTAGTTCAAAACTCTTGGGGTTAAGAATTTATTTTTTTTTTTTTTTTTTCCTCAGCATAGTCCACAAGCAGTCTGTTGTACATCTTAAGTGTATTTACTAAGTTTTTGAGAAATAGTGTATGGAATTAATAAGAACACAGTACAATACATTTCTGTTTTATGCCTCTTAATTCTGTTCTATTAAGCCTAATGGACATTGTAAGGAGAGTAAAATGTTCATATCATATTGTCAGAATACCGTGTAGTGACTAACCATGTTAAAGACACTAACTGTCAGTTATACACTCACAAAGTGCAGTTGATATCTATTACTTTTTAAGACCGATGTCTCCAGTAGACCAAACTCTGGAATTGAGAGGAACTGGAGTACACTTTAACCTTTGAATAAATGAATGCTTCGAATCACTGCAGTATGTGTTTCTGCTTGCCACTACAATCTCTCCTCCTCACAGCAATGTTTTAACTGCTCAGGGGAACTGATATACGGAGGCTTGTGTTCATCTGACAGAACATGGTGACACCAGCCAGTTTAAATCCTTGTATGCAAGGCCACTAGGTCTGATAAAGTTTATTAAGCTAACATAGCCTAATATAAAGTACATTAAATTTGTTCCTTTCTCCTGTGTGTCCTTATAAACACCCACAGCAATCAGCACATGGATCCTGCATGAAAAAGCTGAATTTTAAGTGGATACAATACCAAGTCTTAGAACACAGTGTACAGGCCTTACTTCAAAATGCTTCTTACCAAGTGTTTCTTTGACTCTTGCATTTGTCTTTTTTTTCTTTATTGATTTTGATCTTCACTGGTTGTTTTTTTTACTATCTTTAGTTGTTTGTGCTCTTCTCCTAGAAAAAACTGTGCCGATTCTTCCAGATACTCTAGAGAAACTGTGTTAACTTCAGGCAAACAAAATAGAGAAAATAGAAGTCTGCAGTGAATCTTGAAAAATTGTTTCTCCATGTAGAGAAAAGAGTGCTCAACAAATAAACAGTAACATATCCATTAAACATATAAAGCTAAATAAAATAAAAGAGATTCTTTTTATTGGTGGTTGTTTGTTTGTTTGTTTGTTGTTTTTTTTTTTTTCCCCATCGGGATTCTGAAGTTATTATAAACAAACATTTATTTTTTTAGTATAAAAATTGCATGTCCAGACAGTATTCAGAGATTCTGCAGTAATTTTAATTGGTAATATATCTTAATTCAATAATAATATTAGTCCTTTTATAAAACACAAAACTCAATAAGAATTTATACAGGTGAAAACAATTCACTTTTTTCCCCCCTCACCTTAGAGATAGCAAATTTTCATTTACATGTTTCTTAAACTGAAATGGCAGAAAACTCTTTTCAAGAGTTAGATCAGCTAGGAGCAACCCAGTGGCGCTCTAATTTTTCATGAAATAGAGCATGTCAGGCATCCAACAGTCAAATTCACTTTTAAGTACTTATTATATAAATTACTCAATAAGGGTGAAAAGAAGAGTTATTCTCTATCGTTTTTAGAAACCGTTCCAGCAGCTTGTCTCTGGAGTTAAATAGAGCTGTCTTGATCATTTTTACATATAGACTTACTTGAACACTAAAAAGAATTATAATCACCTGATTATAAATTCACTGTTAATATAGCCTTAGAGCTGAGAACATTTCACTCCAGTAGTTAATTTAGTCTGTGGTAAATTCTCACTGTTATTTAATGTCATTTATCACCTGCTGTTTTGTCTTACTGTGAACATCCTGCCTGCCCTGTACTGTCTACAGTACATGGACCTTCTGTGACTTTAATGTACTCAGAACAAAGGCTCAAAGTGCTTCTATCAGGAGGATTTGGCAAGTTGCCGTAGATATATTCAAGCCATTTTGCTGCCTGTCACTCAGTGCTTTACAAATTGAACTCTGAGGAGAGGTAAAAAGGGTCTATGAGGCATTTTTTTTCTGGGAAGAATATGCTAATAAAGCGCCATCAGCAGGAAGCAGGTTGTGTCTGAAAGAGTTTTGTCAACTCTGAATTAATTTTGTGTGTTAAGAAACATGGGGGTGCTTCTAGAACCGGTCTGTGGTAATTAATCCTTCCTGTTTCTGGAAGAGCAGAACTGTAATAAATGCAGCCCAGATTTAACAGATGTGTGCACACAATGTCTGCTTTATGAAGAGTAAAACAAAATTATGGGTATCGAACAAAAAATGTTGATTTTAAAAAATTAAAACAGTATGGAAAGTACTAAGATTGGAATTCCCAGTGTTTATGCAAATACCGTATTCCTTTAAATGTTAGCAGACAGTATGTTTTTGGAAACATCTGTCAGAGTGGTTAGATGCTGTGAAGAGACTGAAAAGGACAGATGTTACTTGCGCTTGTAAAAAAAGACCTACCAAAAAAAGAGAGATGCATGAGATTTGAGCCACAATCTGTTTAATCTAGGTGGTTATGGAAGCTGGCCTAACAGGACAGAAAGTGGTAATGAACTCTTTTGAGAATCTTTGTAATAACTTCACAACATACTTTAAAACACATTTAAAATTATTATTGCAATACAGCAATATGAAATGAGTACCTTTACCCTGTGTAGAATCAAGATCGCGGCAGGGAAAATGTTTGATGCTGTGTAAAAGCATATGTAATATCTTACTTAAATATCTTAGTCATACTTCCACATAAAATATGAATTCAATGAAGTGTGTGATTGTTCCTAACAAGCTTCAGATTTCACCAAAGTCTGTTACAAGCATCTCATTTATTTCAATGGGGTAAGATTGCCCTTTAGATCCTACAATGTCACCTCTAAAGAACATTACAGTCACACAGCTAACTCCTGAATTTCATGTCCAGAACAGGTGCAAGATCTTTCCCTTCAGATGTAATTCTAAGTCTGATTTTTCTCAATGAACTGTTTTATTTGTGCTTTTAACAACAACAACAACAAAATCCCACACATTTTTTCTCCATAATGCTTTGTCATATTTGTAGTGTGTGTCCTTCATTCAGATCTGTCTCCATGCTGAGTTATTTTAACTGCTATGTAGTTGAATACATGGCTTAATTAAACAATTTTAGCAGGAAATAAAATTCTGAGGCTCATTGCTGATTTCAGTCCTCACACAAGAAGCAGAATGTCTAAGCACACTTCGTTTGAAGTTCAATACAATACACTTAGTAGAGAGCTTGAAGGTTGTTTTGATTTTCTACCTCAGCTGTTACTGTAACTCATAGAGAAATATACATCTCTAACACTTTTCAATAGTATATATTTAAACATCAGAAATTCTGTTGAATTGTAGTAAATGCAGCATTAACAGTATACCATTAATACCTTACGACTAATTACTTCTATAAAAATCTCTACAAAGACAAGTGAATCCAAGGAGACTGAATTAGAACTTTGAAGTATAACGTAGAATACTAGAATCTACAGTGTGTGATTCATGTGAATTCAAATGTTTTCTGCTAATCCTTTCAACTAATAAAAGTCTAGTCATGTATCTATCACAATTACTGTTCTGTAAGAAATATGACACCTAAAATATTTTTTTTTTTCCTTTGCTTCGCTTAGAAGGATTAAGGAAAACTAAACCTCAACGTATGATTTCCAGATTCTGAACAAAACTTCAGTGCCATCAACATAAAAAGTCCCAGATTTCTGGATTAAAATTCAATGATCTTCAACTCTGATTTAGAATGTCCTATATATTTTTCTTTTCTCAACCATTCATTTCATTAGTAAATTTATGGATTTTTTTAAATGAAATAATTCCTTTGTTGAAAAATTAAATTGTTGCCCATGACAAGTGTTGGTAACATATAAACATTTAAATACAGACTGAAAGCAAGAGATCATTTTGATTTAAAACTTCCAGCAGATGTGTAGTTTTGGGTATATATTAATGAATCTCTTTAAAATGCAACTTCATTGGACAGCACAAAAAGGATTTCTGTTATTTGAATTTGCATATTTAAATGATTTATTAGGAAAAAAAATGGATAAATGATATATTTGGAAAGATGGGAGAAGGAAAATCAGTCTCAGTGCCAAATTTTTGGCTTTTACTTCAATATTCTTGACTATTTTCTGGAGACACTTTTTTTTTTTTTATTTTAAAGCTTTTGATTATCACCTTCTAACTACAGATCCTTTGACTTCTGCCAATTTTGATGCCTAAAGTAGCCCCAAACAGAAACTGTGAAATACCATTCAGTAACCAAATTCACACGTTATATATCCATTGAAGCCAGAAGACCACCTTGGATTTACTCTGGCTACATCAAGCTTGGAGTATTCTCACATTTCAATAAATCTATAGCACATATTTACAGTTTAAGAGGAGAGATGTGAAGAGTTCTTTTTACTCTTAAACAGATGATCAAGAAAGAGGTTAAATCACAGGCTGCTTCCCCCTCGCCCTTGCAAATTACTTGCCCAACTACCTTAGTCAGTCTACTGGGGCTTCCTGTAGTGTAAAGGTCTAAGCAATTGCCATAATGGTGTCTCTTACATCTTTTGGGTCATCAATCTTTTGCTTTTGGGTCATCAACTATTTAGTGAAGTTGTTCAAACAGTTGTGGTTTGGTTTTTTTTCCTTTTACAAATTTAGAAATTAGCAATAATAAATCTGTGCCTGCTGATTCAGGAGAAGAAATATTTACTTATTTTGCAATTAGCATTGAAAACCAATTATTCTGTGAAAATTCTGTTCCATATTTTGAAGTTTCACTCCTTGATCTTCCTGTTTTTTTTGAAACTGTTAAGAAAATACTGACTCCTTTCTTAATGAAGGTTTTTTATTTAAAATTTACAAATTAGTTGGTTACTTTAAAGCAAACTTGTCTATTTTTGGCTTGGAAAATTATCTTTTAATATGATAGAGTGGCTTATACCTAGTCACTCATTTCTGGTAAGCATTGTGCAAGAAACTGCAATGAGGCAATCTGACTTCTTTCTCAACCGATGTTCTGGTCTGTGTGTGCCCCGGCAGCCAAGAGGGCAAACCCCATCCTGGGGTGCATCAAACTCAGCATCACCAGCTGGTCAAAAGAGATGATTATCCCACTGTATTCAGTGTTGTTGTGGCCTCACCTCAAGTACTGTATGCAGTTCTAGGCCACGCCATTTAAAAAGGATATGAAGGTCCATGAGCACACCCAGAGGAGAGCAACAAAGCTGGTGAAAGGGCTGAAAGGCATGTCCTGTGATGAGTGGCTAAGGATTTTGGGCTTATCTTGTTTGGAGAAAAGGAGTCTGAGGGATGACCTCATTGCTTTCTACAGCAATCTGAGGAGGAGAAGTGGAAGGCGAGGTGCTGAGATCTTCTCCCTGGTACCCAGCAACAGGACATGTGGGAATGGTTCAAAGCTGCTCCAGAGGAGGTTTACACTGGATATTAGGAAACTTTTCTTTAGTAAAACAGTGTTCAAACACTGGAACAGGCTTCCTAGAGAGGTGGTCAATGCCCCAAGTGTGTCAGTGTTTAAAAGGCATTTGGACAATGACCTTAAGAACATGTTTTAACTTTTGCTCAGGTCTGAAGTGGTTAAGTAGTTGCACTAGATGATCATTGTAGGTCACTTGCAACTGAAAATGTTCTGTTCTATTCTATTCTATTCTATTCTATTCTATTCTATTCTATTCTATTCTATTCTATTCTATTCTATTCTATTCTATTCCATTCCATTCCATTCCATTCCATTCCATTCCATTCCATTCCATTCCATTCCATTCCATTCCATTCCATTCATGACTTGCAGTAATTGCCTATGATTTTTGGTTGGATGCTTGCTGTCATAGGTTAATCTTGTTTGAAAGATTTCTTGGAGTTCTGTGCCACAGAATGATTTTGTGAAGGTGAGTGAATTTCCCTAGGTTTCAAGACAATTTAATAAGGAGCATAGTACCAGAGTTTGCTGTTTTTCAGAATAACAAAAAATGATGGAGATAGGGTGTACAACATGTTTGGGATATAGGTAAAATGGAGATGTTTTGATTTGATTTGGATAGTGTTTATCTAATTTGGGTATGAATATTTGAGTGGAGTATGCTGCTGTTTCAAATTCATACACACTTTTACATTGCAGTTATATTGACAAGCATACCTGAAGCATAGAAGAGGTGTTCCTATACTTATGTCTTTAAATCTAAGTAAATAAATGTGACAATCAAATTGAGTTTGCACACTGCATATGTAAAAGACATTCCTTTTGAAATAGCTTGCACCTAGCAATTTCTGGAACATTACAAACTTCCTTCATCTACAAGTAATGCTAATAAACAATGCCATATGAGCTACCTCTGACAGTTTAAAGGAGGAGACAAGGTGACCGCTTCAAATTGTTATCGACAAAAGCAATAACAATATTACTATTAAAAGCACACAGTGCATCAGATAATAAATCTCAAATGCTTAGTAGAACTGTCAAACATACATTATACTGGACTTCTATTTAGAAATGTTTTCAGATCCTAACTTGACATTGTTGCGTGTAATGTCCCTGGGGTTATTTCATAGTGCAACATTAGTAATGAAGTATACAGAACTGTGCTTTTCTCTTTTAACCAACCACAGTGTAGCTGAGATGACATTTAACAAGAGAAGACACTTTCTTCAGGAGAAAATAAAAAAACATATGTTTATATCAGCTTTGCTGAAGAAAACAACACAAAACAAGAAACCAAACAAAAACAACAACAAGAAAAAAAAACACCACTACCAAAACCCACACACACAGAGAGAAATCCTAATTTCACTCAATTGGGAAAAGAATTCACTTTCTTTCCATTTCCATGAGTCATCTTCAGTATGAGTCAATTGAGCATCTATGAGGTGTTACATTAGCAAAAATTAAAGATTATAACTGCAGCTGCTTGGAGGAGGTCAGGGGTGTTATGTTTTTGTTTGGTTTGGTTTCTTTTTTAGTCTCGTCTTTTACCCTTATGTGAGTTGTGAAGGCTACCCTTAAAACATCTGGGCTTCTTACTGAAACAATGGCATAGTTTCTGCAGTAATCTTGTATAATTTCTGATGAATGGTAGGGTACATTTAAGCAGTTCTAATGGGGTGAGCAATATCATTTTAAAGGGCTTTGATCATTACTTATCTTCCAGCTGATTATAGGAATCTTGTTGGAAGCTTTCAAAGGATTTTTAATTTTGAATCTCTTTATGTCTTCAGCTTAGTGATGACATTAATTTCCCCTATTGCTTGTGAAAGGAAGCACAGTTTTGTTTCAGATGTTTTTTGTTCCACGTGTCATGTCTTTTGTGCATGCAGATGGGACTGATTAATTTTGTGGCCTTACTTTTACAAAAAAATAAAATAAAAATAAATATCAGGGACTGGTAAACATAACTACTTCTGATAAAATCTGTCAATAATGAAAGAAATGTGGTTTTTACCTCAGAAACAAAACAGTTAACGCAGCTCTATATATGAGCTCTCAGTGGATTGTTCTTTTCCAGTTCACCATGTACTCAAAATCTTTTGCAACAGCTGAGCTTTTGCTAAGGGGAAATATTTTTTTATGCAGATATATGGCACGGGCCGCTTCATCTCTGGAATTGTACTTAAACCTGGAAAATAAGGCTTAAGTGGTATAAAAATAAGGCATTAGCCTTCAGCTTAGGGTGAATTTTGGTCTTTCTGAACTAGAAGTTTTCTATGTGTTTGATGATGACTGAAGAACACCTAAGGCTAAAAACTAAAGGTAAAGGAAGGATCAAGCATAAATTATGGTATTAGGAATTATTATTGACATTACTCTATATCTAAACAGAAAAAAGCTTACATCTAATTTATATTAGTTTCTTTTATTAGCACTTCTGAATTAAGCATAATGCTGAATATATGCACTTCAATTCTGGACTAATTTCTTGCCTGCAACAACATAAAATGGATGTTGTACAGTTATATCTACATATTTTGGGTGTTTTAATAGACATTAATGAATTGTTTACTGAAACCAGTCAGCAAATACAGTTAAGACAGTCCCTTTTTCATTCTGTCTTGCTGAGATAGACTTGAGTCTTAATTTCATTCCCTGTAATGCATTGCAAACTATCCTAATGATGATAAAATCATCACCTTCTGAAGAAGAATCAGATTAGAGAGCAAATTTTAGAATTTTCTGAATGCTGTATTAAAGTCTATTTCTTAGTGAAAAAAGTAAACAAACAGAAACATCCTCCATTTAAGAATTTAAGTCATTTAGGCATTGTGTACCTTCAGTTTTCTTAAATAACTTTGACTAGAAAGTGTAAACAGGAAAACAACAACAACAAAAACAAACTGAAAAATCCCCAAAAGAGAGCAAAAAAAACAACCTCAAAACAAATACTCATTTTGGTACATGTAGAGGAATAGCAAGCTCATTTATCAATTATATATATATATATATGTGCATGTATATATATATATATATATAGCTCTTGCAAATGTTATGTGTGTATATATATATATGTAACATTTGAGCTTGTAAGCTGAGAAGGAAAAGAAGTACCTTTGCTATATAAGGTATTTGGAGCAAATATTTAACTGTCTGAAGTGTTCAGTTTTCTATGGATCAAACACTTCATCTTCTGCTTTGTATTAAGGAAGGCAAATTATGAGCAGTGTTTGATTTTTAATTTTTGTTCAATAAAAGATATGAAGCTAAAAGCTGCCTGGCATTCGGGAAAAAAAAGTACTAGAATAAACATCCAAACAAATATTTTTTATTTTCAAAAACTAGAAGAACCTCCTTCCTGGCCAAGGCAGTAAAATGTCCCAATTTTTATTAATAATTAAGGGTGGGGATGTTTCCTGCCTTCAAATTTGTTTCCTGGTTAGAAATAAGTTAAAAATTGTCCAGGTATATCAGAAAAAAAAAAAAAAAAAAAAGAGTGTACTGAAAACCACAATATGTAGCATTTTAAGAGCAGACAAGAAAGAGTGGATGAATTTTAATGAAAAATGCACCTTATTGTCTTTGTTATGTTTCTGTGGGACTGGATATTGCATTGAGAAAAATGAAATAATCTTTTGTGTTCATTGGGAGGCTTTGAGTCTATGTATCAAGTAAAATGGTCATTTCAAAAATGCATGCTTATAGAAGAATATTTTTTGAATTACTGCAGAATTTAACTTTGCATGCATTTTTCAAGAACAAACATTAAGGCTATGTAAACTGATTGCTTGAATAAATGAAGCATAACCAACTTAAATAATTATAAAATACCTCTAATTCATGGCATTAATTGTGCACTTCTGCTTGAGTCTCTTTTGTAAGTATCTGAAAAAGAAGATTTAGGATGGAGTGAAACTTATCAGCTCTCACTATACAAATTTTAAATAATCTTTTTGTAAATTTCAGCCACATTCAAACTACACAATAGATTAAGACACAAAATATATTGAAGCTGTAGGGTACTGAATGTGAAAAAAGTAACTGAAACAGCCTATTGTGGGTATGTTTGGACACAGCATTGAAGAATTATAAAGGTAGCTTTGGTGGAGTCTGTGTGTCTTCAGAAGTCACCACTGAACTGTGCACTACAAAATTTGCTCCATTTTGCCACATTTGCTGTGCTCTTTAAAGAAAATAATGTTATGTATATCATGTTCTGTTTTACAGTCTCCTGTAGCTTCAGGCTGGGATGTGTCATGGATTCTTGCTGCAGTACAACCCATGGGGCTTCATCTTTCTCCTAAACACATTTTATGCAGCTCATTTTGCCACTTCCACAGAACTAACACTTTTTCTCATTAGACCAAAGCATTAAGCCTTTTATGGTTACAAGATGGTGATTTATATTTCTGTCATACATTGGTTCTCTGCTTTATCAGCTTTTCAATAGCTTCTTCATCAATTCTGAGAGGTTTTTTGGTGCCTTTGTGCTTCACAGGTTCTCTGACAATGACTATGAATAAAAATATGCCCTTGGACAGACTCTTACCAATTCTTAAAGCTAAGCAATAGTGAAAGAAGGAAAGGAATATCATAGTATCAGCAAATGTAGCACCAAAATACTTTTTTACATAAGCTAAACTCAATTGAATGTCAACCTTGTAAAAATGTATGAGTTTGCCCAAGTTGACCTACTGTCAATGTAATTCAAAAAAGACAAATAGACTTCTGGACTATATATGTTTTCCTTGAAGGTCCCCAACATTTTCATGTTACCTGTCTATCTTACTTGTCCTTTTTGTACTTTAGTTATCAAACCTTAAAAGTAATAGTAGATCATTTCCTTCACCTGCGTTCCTCAATGTACTACATGATCAGATCTCAGAAATTCTGATTTTGAAGAGGAATCACTGTAAATACTTCGTATCCCTATTTAAATTAGAATTCAAATGTTAAGAATACTGTAGGATAAATATTTTAGGTGTCATATCTCTCGAATAATATATATCCATCCATTGTATAGTGGTAGTGACTGCAAATCCCAACAGAAACTGGGAATGCTAGATAGCATGTCTATATGTGATCTCATCCCAAAGGGATCATGAGTAAAATAAGCAAGACGAGAAACAGTAGAATATTTTTAAACTGCTAATGCTCTCGTATAACCAGCAAATCAAACTATAAAGTTCTTTTTTACCTTAAACCACTATAGGTTTGAGCAGGGATTGTATTATAGGCTTTATATTACAACTATGTATTAGTTTGATAAAGTTATAAATGAAATGTATTAATTAACATTAACGAAGCATGATATCAAAAGTAAGAAAATTGACTCAATGTTTTCTGCTGTCCCAGAATCTCTGTGGTAAATAAAAAAAAGCAACGGCCACAAAGGCCAGGTGTGGTGGTACAAGCTGTGCTTAAGCAAGTAAATCCTCTTACTCTCAGGCACAGGTAGTGCTATTCAAACAATTTGTTTGGAATTGTCTGATCTTGAACCATGCCTCTATATTGTTTCTAAGCATGCTGCTTCTCTATGTCAGGAACTGTGCCAATGGTTTAACAGTGCTTAGTATTACATGCCAGTGCTTATGAAGGTAATCAATCTCTGTCCGTTGAGGACAAAAAAAATGTAGGAAATAATAACTGTGCTTCAGCATTTCAGTAAAACTATCTAAATTAAGAAGGTTGAAGTCTTAAGTAATTAGTTGCACATAACCAATTTTGACATTATTCTTTTGCATTTGTTCATGTGCTTGCAGATATGTGTCTGTCTCAAATATCATTGCACAATACAGTAACTGAATTGATTCATACAATGATAAAATTGTTATTTCATCTGAACATGGTCTTTGACTTATAAACTTACAGTGCATTTAAAATGTAACACTCTACAATAAGAACGAATCAATGATCTTTATTCCTATTAGGTATTAAAATGTGAGATTATGTTTCTGCTTACCAACAGCTATTAGAAACTATTTAGCTACACATTTGTAAGAAGTGCTTACATTGCACCTTTTTACAGTAAAAATGTCTCTGTAAAACTACCTAAAGAAAATGTCAAGGTCATTAAAGCTTTAGCATTTTTGATGTTCTAAATGCTACTTGATTTATCATTCTGTTCCTGATTATAATTCTTGTCATTCTTGTTATCTTATTGAGCTTTATGATTGATTTTCCCTTCTTTTGTCTGTCTTTAATGTTACCAGTCTTCTATTGTGTGAAGTTTTGTAGTAAATGTTGATCTACTGTAGCTACTTAGAAATAAGCATCAAATAAACCTTCATCTTAAGTTCAGTAAAAAATCACATATGTACTCATATAAGATACTCTAGGAGAATTATAGATTTTGAATCAAAGTCACTATCAATGCCTCCACATGTTCCATAACTGCATGATGATCTTAGATATCAAACTATTCTGTAGGAAAACAAACAAACAAAAAACCCCAACACCCTAAAAAAAAGTTTCTCAACAAATTTGTCATATTTCCTTCATACATTCTATCAAAACAACTTCTGTTCCTGTTCGATAATGTTTTCATCAAAGTTAGTTTAGTTTCATTTTAATTAAGAATAATTGTACATTTTTACACTTTTACACTGCAGTTGAAAGAACAGTTTTGTTCTTCCAAGTTCTGAGTATCATTCTTTTCTTTGAATGGACCAAATTAACTATGTCCAATGCTATGTTCAGAGCACATATTCCCATAGAATATAAAGAACTCACTAAGCCATATTATGTCAAGGAATTTTATCATGCCATTGTTTCCCATGCCACGCTGCCATATGAACTGGATTTAAATTAAGAACAACTGGATTTAAATTAATAGCTATACCTTTATCTGAAAGGTAGTCGTGATTGCATAAGAGTCAACAAATAATTTTAATTCAGTAGCCATAGCAATTTTTAATATTTTTTCCACTTTTTAAGTTTTAATTAAGAATGACAATGAGGATTAGTTTTTACAGTTATTCCACGTCTGTTTTGAGAGCACTCACTTTGAACTATCTCAAAGCAGTCAGATATAGTGTTCAACCTATGTTAAGAATACTGGCACAGACAAAGTAATGGGAAAACAACCCAGTGAAAATTTCTTACAAATACTTTTCTTATCTAGGGGGAAAAATGCTCATTTATTTATTTATGTACATTTAAAATAGCTGCTGAAACTGTATTAGTTCTCTGATGATGAGATCTATGCATTTCTGAAGTTTTTTGGGGCCAAGCAGATTACATTGTGCTGCTTTCCTGTTTGAGTATTAGTAAGTTTTATTTGAATGGTCTTTGACTATAGAGTGCTATTATTTTCTCTCTCTTATAAACCATGAAACAGGCTAATGTATGGGTCCAGATTTTAACAGAAAAAAAAATTTCTATGATACTTAAAAGTTTATCATCAAACCATGGGATTTTTCATGTATATTTGATAACCTCAAACATATGGACAGTACCATAAATAGATAACTATATATATTATGAAACACTGGTAATAAATTGTAAATGCTGTCTGGTCATATAAGAACAACAAAACCACTTCAAGTATGAACATATATACTGTGAGCCATGGAAAATAAAAGGCTGCTATAGAAATGAAGTCTACAACTGGTCAGTGATCTACTGAGGTGTATTTCATTTTTTTATTTGTTATTTGGGGGGGGCAGCTGGTTATAAAATGAATCCTAGGACTATGCTTCTCAAAATAATGTATATGAAATGCACCTACCGATGTTCTCAAATATAATACTAATAATTTTTTCTGTCTGTAGTGAAACTTGTTGAATTTTTCTGTTTTCTAGAACAGGAACAACACTACCAAGTTTATTCTGAACATATGAGATAAAGTAACATGTTAGGAAGGGATGAAAAAAAGCTTTTTATATCTGTGTAATATCTGCCACTAATTTACATGACAACATCATGAAAATCTGTGATGTGGACTAGTTCTGGATCATATGGAGCAGAATGATGCAGCAAAGGACTAGGAGCAAGGTCTCCTCAGTGCTGGGTAGTTCACTGATTCCCCCAGCACAGGAACCAACAGCAGTACTTCCCAAAGACGTGTTTATGTTGGCAACATATACTTTTAGGTCACTGCATGAAACATCGGGGGTAGGAGTCCATTAAATGGCATTCCATCTCCTTCTGCCCCTTCTGCTCTTGTTTCCTAAAGGGAACACTGAAAAGACAGTTAGTGTTCATTGTAGAAAGCTGAGGGATTAATCACACTTACATCTATTTGGAATTGAGACTTGTTGTTCTTACTCAAATCAGTGGAGGCATCACTGGCACGTGCTGTAGCATGTCTCAAAGTCTCAGCATCTCTTTTGCCTGCTCCGGTACCATGGTGGAGATCACCATGGGTCTAAACTCATCCATACATGAGGTTGCTCTGTGATGAAAACTGAGGTGTGTTTGTTGAGAAGAAACAACAAGGAAGGACTTTTATTCCCTCCCGAGTTAGCCTAAGTGATAGCACAACCAAGCACAAGACCAGCCCTGTGAATGTGGAAATGTTTACAGGTGCAATAACCCAGACACAGCTTTCCATACGTGTTCTAGGTTTATTTTAGGATCAGCACTAGATAATGAGAGCATCCATGTGACAGAGATTCCCACCTCCTTCAGTACAATGCAGAGTAACAGTTCAATACAGCATAACAGAAATTGATACTGCGGTAGGCATTTCTGGATTTTAGAATGGGTAAAAGAATGACCAGTCTACATAACTTTCTTCTATTTACTTCAACTAGTACATATGTTGATGTATCATATAATGGTTTCAGGACCATGAAAATCACATGGTTTAGAGTCCCTTTTGTCTTGCTCCTTTATTTTTACCAAACATGAGCTGTGGACAGTCCTAAATTGCAATATGCATTTCAAAGAAGCAAAAATATTATTTTTTATTTAGTTTAGGTTCCATTTGCAGCTCAGAATTCCTCAGTAATGGGAAAAAGAGAGAGGCTATCTTTGATCCCTTAAATTGTATTTATCAACTATAAATTTGAAAGAAGTTTTAGTTCAGATAATTACAGGACTAGTTTCATTGATCTTTCTGATTAACTAAAAAGTGAACTTCAAACAAGCTTTCTTTGAAATGTTTCACTTAAAAACAATTATACAATTTTCATTTTTAGAGTTAAGGATAAATGTGAGATATTTTTATGCTGCCCCTTTTTTATAAAACAACAACAACAACAACAACAAACCAACCAACAAGTTCTCCTCTCTAGGTTGATTATATCAATTAAACTTGTTATCTTATTAACACTTAACACAGATTTTCCTGAAATCATTGTGGAAGTACTCTTGCTAAAGTTCACAGGTATTCTGTTAAAAATGATGCACTCTTCCTTGTTGTTAAAGGAGTTCTATACAGTTATTACATTGGTGTAATCTGAATGAGATGTTATAATAATACAAATTTTATCTGGTTATTAATGTTTACCTAACTATATTTAACACAACTAGAGATTTACTTTAGCATCCAGGGCATGCATTTAGTTTCTTCAGTGGCAAATTTTTTTTTTTTCAATTTCTGTATCAGCTCACTGATATAATGCATGACACAGTCCACATGGAAGAATTTGTATAAATATATATTATTTCTTTACTTTTAATATATTTTTCTTTCCTCTTTTTGTGAGCTTTCAATTACATTGTGAGTTGCCAGACAGCTCATGGAGACAGTCTGTTGTCTCATCACATGGGACAGAAAGGCAATGTTTTGTAAAAATCAATATGTTGAGCTCTTTTACTAGACAAGAAGCTGTATTCTTGTCCTTGATAAATAATGAAATTATAATTAATTTTTCAGTCCACCATCTGATACTCGGCAATTGTCAAAGAGCATATTTGTTATTCAAGTGGAAGTGTCAGATTGCCCATAGCTTGTCATGTTTCAGCCTCAGCTGTAGAGAAAACTGCACTAGTTCAAGGCTGTTTTCTTCCCACTACTTTACATGGTGTAAAAGAAAAGCATGTCTTATGCAACTGAAGCAAATTTATAGCCTAGAATTTGAAGGAAATATGTGTCTCTTCTCATCTTCCCACTCCATACATGTGTAGACTGAAAGCCTGGATGTCTTGGTTTCAGCTGGGATAGAATTAATTTTCTTCCTAGTAGCTGGTATAGTGCTGTGTTTCGGACTTCATATGTGAAGAATGTTGATAACACACTGATATTTTAGTTGTTGCCAAGCAATGTTTATACCAAGTCAAGGACTTTTCAGCCAGAAGGCTGCAGATCCATGAGAATCTGGAGGATGGCACAGCCAGGACAGCTGATACAAAGTGGTTAAAGGGATATTCCATACCATATGATGTCATGCTCAGTATATATTTTGGGGGAAGAAGAAGGAAGTGTGGGAAGTTTGGAGTTACGTCATTTGTCTTCCCAAGTAACCATTACACATGAAGGAGCCCGGCTTTCCTGAAGATGGCTGAACACCTGCCTACCCATGGGAAGTGGTGAAATGATTTCTTGTTTTGCTTTGCTTGTATGCACAGTTTTTCTTTACCTATTAAACTGTTTTTATCTCAACATGTGTGTTTTCTTTCTTTTACTGTTCCAATTCTCTCCTTCATCTCACTGGAGGAGGAGTGAGTGAGTGGCTATGTGGTGCTTAGTTACTGGCTGGGGTTAAACTGTGACACTGGCAGAAGACCCTCTCTACAATATTCTGGGCTAGGGAAGTACCTTGAAAGATAGGACCTTTTAGAAGCTATGAGTTTATGTTATACACTAACCAAAGTTATACCTATCAGCTTGGTCAATACCCTGGAATATCAGAAAACATCAATATGGGGCTGATAATCTTGTACATGTGAGACAGCCAATTTTGAGAACCTGAATTCTTTAAAAACATACATGTCTATGTCTATCAGCATTAATTGTACAGAAATGCAGTACATGCAGGAGAGATTAAGGTAGAATGAATTCCAGACTTGATGAAATCTAATTGCACATTTTTGGCCCGCTAATAATAGGAAAATTAATCCAATCATAAAAGACCATATTCTGGAGTTTTATTGCCTGCATCTGGGAGAAAAATATTAATACCTTAGCATTCAGGTGTTTTTTCTTATATGATAACTGCAAGACTGAAGAGCACGATGAAATGACATCTGGTGAAATGTATCCTGAACATACAAGCAAAATTAAAAAAAAAGGAAACCAAATTAATGTAGTTAATTTGATACCTATATCTATATTCATATGATATATAAACTACATATCTGTTATTAGGAAAAACAATAAGGTCCCCAATCATCTAATCACACTAAATAATCAATTAATGTTTTATTTTCTGTAATTAGAGAAGCAGATCCTGTAAAAGAGTGCTATAAATTAACCCATTAACCTAATCATTTAACACTAGACAATGTCTTCTCTGTGGAAAGTAATAAACCAACTTGAAGCTAATATCCTGACCTGTATACCTGAATCTTAGAACTGATGGGAAAAGATAGATTTGATGGGAAAAAAGTAGCAATCTACTCTTCACTTGTCAATCTGGCTGTGAAGAAAAAAAACTATTTTCTGTTCCAATTTTCTCAGCTACCAGAAAGCGTAACTGGAAAAATACCCAGAACTTATAAAAATCTACAGCCCTTCATTAAATCTAAGGGCTATTAATCTGAGCACGAACACTAGGCTGAAAGGGTATTTTGCTCAGTTTAGCTGCAGGGGCACTCTAAGCTACCAGTCATCAGAGGGCAATGGAGCTAGCAAGAGCATCTGACCATAGATCTACTCTAAGAAGAAGGCTGACTGTGATGTAGCAGTTATTATGCCTTAGATCAATTCCAGAGCGGTAAATATAAAGCATGGGGTTTATGTCAGTCTTAGGTGAATGAAGAATATGTGAAGAAGATACAATATAAGCATGTCTAAATAAAGCTTTTTGTTATTCCTTAATTGTAACTAAAAGGTAAATGAAATTCATATCCTGTTCTTTCATGGGTTGCATGCTTACGATAAACAATATTGATTTATTTTGTGGGAAAAAATCTTGGTAAGTCTGACATCTCCTTTCTTGATTTGCTTCATGTATTGGAAATGTACCAGTTTGCACATCTGAGTACTTGGCCCGATGTTTATAGAAATGTAGATATTATGTCACACAATTTCCTCCTCTAATACCTTGTAAATTTCACTAAACTACTTTGTTCCAAAGCCTTCAGCAACATGAATAATGGATTGAAGTATTACAGCAATGGAACATATTAAGGCATATCAATTGAAGATCTGCCCTTTTTATTTCTTCTGACAAAGATAATTTTGTTGCTCTTCCTTTACAATGTTCTTCCCATTCCATCCCCCTCCCTTTGAGATGGACTGCAGCCATGCAGAGTGAATAATGACACATAATCACATTGTTTATTTAAATAGATTTGTGTAGTTAAGTACATGACCTGTGATCTAGAGCTGAGAAAAAAAGAATTAAACACTGATTTCTAAGTGCTTTGTGAGGTAAATCAGCCATCACTTCAGGACTCAGCCAACACAGATACTTTTGTTTGTACTTATCACTTTAGTTTGTTTGAGTACTGTGTTAATAGTTTATATTAGTTTTTGATCTCTGTGTACTGTTAGCATTTTCACAAAATGAGAAATTACGAAGTTATGCACTTTCTGTTATGTAGCTATAGTTTGCACTTAAAAAGATTAAGTGGTACTTACTGTAAGAGATATACAGTAAGAATCTGATTCTCCTGTTACTTACAACTGGTTTCACACCAAGGTAAATATCCTTCCTTCAGAAGGTTTCTTAAAAGTTTATGTTACTGTTACAATTCAGTTATCCTGGTGCTTCTGAACATGAGTATGTTTACATAAAGCACATTCTCACAGATCTCATCAGGGCTACCTCCATGTGTAAAGACACTCAAGAGCAAAAATCCTTTGCCGAACCAGTCTTTGAGAAGCAAATAACATTTTTTTATTATTATTATTTACATTAAATGTGTTCATGGCAGTGTGGTCAGAAACTGGAAATGGGCTGTGTACTTGATTATTACATGTTGATTTTGCTTTTCCTGTAGACATTTTAAACTCATGGCTACTTAGAGTCCTTCATGATTTTCAGTCTTTTATTTATAACTTTATAATTATTTAAATAACTGTTTGTTTTTTTAGAGTCTTTTCATATTAATATGGAAATGCAAACATAAAAGGTAAGCTAAGGTAAAGTAGGAAACTCTGTTTTATTATTTATGTTGCGTATAGCACATATTGTCTTCTGTCATTTCAATAAGTGAAATGTTAAAAAAAAAAGCTAAGAAAGCTTATTAGCATGCTGATATATTGACTTTAAATTTAATAATTTGCAATGCATTTTAAATAAATGTAATTAATGTAGAAGTGGGCACTATCTTTTAAGTGTTTTGTATCACTTTGCAAATATTTTACTAATTCAAAAAGATGGTTATTACTTTATTTTTATTATTATTAATTTAACAGTTTGGTGGTCAGGGTTTTTTTGTTTCCTTTGCAATATGTATTTAAGTCTCTAAAAGCACCAACTCTAAGAATGAGAGGAAAACTTCATTTTGATGTTATAACAGTTCTGGGAATTTCCATTATAAATACAGAAGTGCCTCTCTGTGTTCATTTGCACAATGGTTAGCTTCTCCTCGTTTTGAAAACCCTTCACGAGCAGCTAAGGTAAAAATAACCACATAGGCTTCTTTTTGTTTTTAGCAAACTCTTATTCTAATGTTATAATCTTTATTTGTGCATTTAACTCAGTGGTACCTACACGGTGGGATGTGTCTAACGGTAGTGCTTATGTATTGCTACTTAATACCTTGGCTGTGAATAAACACTGCCAGGCTTGGAGTTGGTGACCTCCCAAAGTCCTTTCCAATCTAAGTAATGCTGATTCTGAGATGCACGCTCTCCTGCTCCTTGGTCTGAGAGTTAGTAGAACAGCACACGTGATTTAACTCTCTCTTGCGTGCCTTAAAATATGTCTGACTCATACAACCTAACAGGTCTCTGACTCGTACTATGGCCCATACTTGCTTAACCATATGCTAATACGTAAGCAGTATGGACAGTTACATGTCCAGGCCAGTGCCAGAGACTGATTTTTTTGGTACAGATGTAACTTCCACTGCCGGGGCCATATAACTACAGAAAGAAAAATGTAAGTAACAGGGGATAAAACTGTTTGAATGGCAAAAATGTAGCAGACATCTGAAGTATCAAATACATATGTGAAAAGCAGACAAATCCAGGAACACCGGAGAAATAATGGGACTGTGAAGTCAGTAAAGAGATGAATAGACACAAAAGAACCTAAAAGAAATAACTGGCAGATTGGCAGCAGCAAGTGGGCTCAATCAGTAGATATATAGTAGACTATAAACTATTAAGATCCCAGACAGGAGAACTGAGTGGCATACTTACCTAGTCTGTCTTGTTAGAAACAGAACTGCTCTTCATTTATCCTTGGAAATAAAAGAAAATATATTAAGATTCTCCATGGTATTTAAACTGGAATTTCAAGTCTACATTAATGGCATTAAAAATTACCATCTTACCGTAAATATGAACCAATAACACTGAAAACAGACAAGTATAGAACCTTGATATTGAACCAGTTTCTTAAAAAAATCCCCATATTTTTCCATTTAATTTTAAATCTTAAAATTGTGTCTCTCATACACGTGTGCTCAGGACTAGCAATACAGAACATTAAAACTTCAAAATATAAGAGTAAAGCCATATTACAGTGTTAGAAGTAATTTTTTCTTCTTTTATTAGATACTCTATATAATACCCTAGTTACTTCAGTACCACAATCAGAGAGGGTGGTCAGCCATCAAATACTTTGAGAGCTGTACGTTGACATGTTGAATTAACTTCATTTTTGAATCCCTAACTGAATTTCCACTACAAAATTAAAATAAATATTCCTGAAAGAGAGGGAGGCAGGAATAAATGGAGGGCACCTGAATATCTGCAGTTTCTATTACCCAAATAATTCTTATTTTGTTTCTGTGAGTGCTTGAATTAAATCCAAGTATTTAGGCAGGTATTTTCCTTCTTTTGTACCTTGTATTTTATACTTATTATGTAGATACACAGGTCACTTCAAGGAAGAAAACTGGAAAACCTTTATAACACTAAGAAATAGCTTTATTTTACAGTTGCATGAAAATATTTGTTTCATTTCCATTTCTTGCTAGTAGAGATGAAAGCCATTCAGCAGTAGCACAGTAACCAGAGAGAAAAACAGGCTTGACCTTTAAAGAGCAGTGCACGGCTTCTTTGGTAATTGCAATTAAACAAGGCAAACCCATGTTAATGTTAGCTGCCTAGCTGAGAGCAACCCTATCTGTGGTCCTCCACAGCTAAGTCATATAAACACAATTTCTGGATCAATTAAGGACTTACCAAATCTTTGTTGTCCTGCAGGCAGTTGTTCCAGCTGCTACGGTGGTGTTATGTGCTTATAACCAAAATGGAGTGGGATATATTGTTGCTAAAACCTGGACAGAAACATAATAATTCTTCATGTCAGTGACTCCATAAAGATGTAGTATATATTAGAATAAAGCTTTCTTACCTCATCCATAGTATCGTGTAGGTGCACAAAATATCATACATTGAGAAAACTGATAAAGTATTGATTTCTAGACCGGGCATCTGATTTTGATCACTGGCACTCCACTAAATATGTGTGCATAAAATATATATGCCAAGTGGGCTACTTTTTTTCTCTCTTTTTAAAAGTTATGTCATTTGTTAGTTTATTATATTTTTAATATATATTAAAGTTATTTTTAAATACTACTCTTTTCTTAAGTGAGGTACTGGAACCACTATTTTAACATAGGGGTTTTAAGAATGGCAACTACAATCACAAGCAAACTAAAAAGCAAAAACAATACAAAAAGCTAATACCAAACAGAAAACAAGTTGAAGTTGTTTTGCCATTAAGTATTCAAAAATAAAAATGTGGATTTCCACTGCAATTTTGATTTAAACATTGTGTCTTGAGTTCTTTAAGTATTTTGATCTGGAAATTATGTTTATCCTCCCATTGTTTTGCATTTGCTGATCCATCAACCTTTATCCAAACCAGCGCATTCAGTGGTACTGCTTCAGCATTTAGATAGTGATTTAATGAGGGTATATTTCTCCTAAGCTGTTATCAATACGTTTATGAGGCATACTTTTGGAAAGACTATCTGACTAGCACTGGTGTTTTGACAGATTTCACTGGAGAGGCTGATTAGCCCAAAGCAATTTTTCTGCTGAAGGTTAAGCTTGTCTGCAAGGAAACCCTTCTTTGTTGGATAAATATGATCTTGGACAAATATAATCCTTACCACTTAGCAGTCACCTAGAACTTACTATCACTGAAAAATGAATAATTTGAAATCAAAAGGAGTATAACTTCAGCCACAGGACCCTTCAGCCATGAAGATTTTGCATGCAGATGGTATGGAACATCTGTGGCTAGGTTCCTGACTAGATATTTTGGATTCTGTAAAAATCAGAAATATTTTGTGTTAGTTAAATTCTACATTAATGTCAAGAATTTGGCCCTGAGATAGGGTCAGATAGAATGAGTACCCTCTAACATTGGAATAAAAGTTGGGATCACAAATAGGCAGAATGAGTGGTGGTGGATTGTTGCGGTGGGGGTTTGTGTGTGTGAGTGTTTGGGTTTGGTTTGGTTTGGTTTGGTTGCTTGTTTTTGGCTTTTATGGGTTTCTTTGTTTGTTTCTCTGTTATTGCTTCAAGAGATACTCAAATTCTTGTGCCTTACAAGAAAAATTCCTTTATTCTATTTATAAAATAAGTTTTCTTCATTGTTTATTTGAATTTAGTTAGTAACAATGAATCATGTCACTCAACTTTTGCCATCTGAAGAGTCAGACGTCTAAACTTGTCACAATATAGTTGTAAACTTGTCTAAAACTCTCTCTAACTGGTTGCAAGATAAATGTAATTCATATACTTACAGTGCCAAGGTATTTTCATAGATCACACTGGAAGTTATAGTCTGGGCAGATTCTTCTGTCTTGACTGATTGGATAGAACAAATAACAAGAAAGCAGATAACCTTAGCTAATATATTTATTGATTAGTGGTATTAGCATATTTCCATTTAACCTTCTCTTATTGTGTCTCAAAAAACCAATAATTTAAAAAAGGTAGTGGTAAGGTTTATGTTCTTGCTTTACAACTCTCTGTTTCCTTACTTACATGAATCCTATTGAAATAGTCTGACACTTGACAGAATCATAGTAAGTCCAGAAATAGGGGTTCAGGTCATGGGAAGGTAAAGTTGTGATGTTAAAAAATTTCCAAACTTATATATATATTTTTTTTTCCTGAAAAATAATAATTGTAATCATAAAATATTTTTAAAGCAAAAAATATCCTAGGAAGAGATTACAAACTGAAAGAGCGGAGTGGTCATAGCAGATGTATATGAATTAGTGCACGCACAAACATCTGTATGTGAAAATGGATAGAGAGGACTTGATCTCAATAAACACTGAAGACACTTGTCCGTTTTTCCAGATGTGTGTTATTTATCGTCTACATTATGAGAGAGCCGAGGATTCCATGCCATGGTCAGGATGTTAGTCTCTAAAATACGTTTCTGGTCAATGTGATTTAAAATGACTATTATGCTATATTAGGTGCAGAAAATTGGGTTCATAATGGAACCATACAGAAATTCACTGCTATTTGGAAATGCCAGACATGGTTACATGTAATGAAGTGCAGGTAATGTTAAAATGATGGATTGTTTAAGGTGAAAGGCAAAAGAAAGTTCTCAAAAGCAGAGACAAATACTGACAGGACTTCAGGCTTCTTCTTAGTTACCTTACATTATTAGATCCATTCTTAATAAAAGATATCATTCATATAACCTGAGGTCTGTGATTTCACAGTGGATACCAAAAGGATATCACTTTCACAGTCTCCATCCATACCTCATGGCTACTTAATGGCAGCTAATTCTGTTATTTCCTTAGTGCATGTTTTGTCTGGAATTCTTTAAATTGTTCTCTGCATTTGTGAAAATGTCACCAATTTTCTGCCAACAAACAAATAAGTTATACAATCACTTTTTACATACATCCAGTCTTTTACACAGAACTTTCCAGACATAATTGAAATATTACATATATAAAAGTTTCTTCTTCATTGTCACATCACCATTGTCAAACACTGGACCAAGGTGAAGTTGCATGAAATGAGAAGTAAGGCTTTCCTTGTATTTTTTGTTCCTGTGTTTCCTGAGAACCTTTTATATTTTAATTAATTCCACATACATATTATTCATGTTCATCTTTCCTTTAACTTCAGATTTCATCAACTATTCATTTGATTTTTACTTCAGAAGAAATTCTGCAACAGAAATTCTCAAAGAAATAGACAGTTTTAAGCTGTATTAGATGCAATCTGGATATACATTTATTTAAGCAATTCTATATTTTATTATAGTAGAGAACCCATCAAACTAAACTAAGCTAAGCTAAACTAAACTAAACTACCCACCAAAACCTCTTGGTTTAACTGTTTACTCCAAAACATTGCCTACATCTTCTTTTAAATACAATTTCTGATTTTTAAATAGAGACATCACTTATTGGATGTTAAATTTGGATATCTAATTGACTTCTTTAGGCATATCATGCCATGTGCAGTCTAACAAGGTGTTTGCTGGTCTTCTGAAATATTACATGGCTTTTTTACTTTAATTCAAAAGACAGTTTATATAGGAAAATAATATGCATGGTATCTATCAAAAAGATAGTGGTACTTTCTGAAACTCTTGTTTCCATAAACCGTTAATGTATATTTTTGTGTTAATTAAGATAATATGAAAAAACAGCTATTCAGACTTAGACAAGGGATTCATTGGCCTTAGTGTCTATGTCTGATATGACCACGTTTAAAGAATTTAAGCAAAGAATAAGTAGACAGGGAAAATTCCTAAGCAGAGTTTTGCCACTTCAGAAATCTGCAATAAAGGTTTCCTGAGAGCAAGGATTGTGTTCACAATGAACTATTTATGCATTTATACTTCTCTGTTCTCATCCAGAGTCTGTGAATTACACCACTGCACACAGCATGAAAAAGGATATTATTATGCATGTAGTAAACATTGTGTTTGAATATTTTATTTGGTTTCCTTTTTGGTCCTGTGTTTTCAGAAGTTGTGAGCAAATATTCCTTATTCAACCTTTTGAATCTTTAATGATGTTATGTTCATCTTTCATATACTATCTTTGATCATCCTCGTCATGATTTTCTCTACCATTTTTCTAGTTCTAAGCCTATTAGAGAGGAGGTGATCAGAACTACAAATGGTAGTCAAGACAAAAGCAAATTACAGCACAGATAGCAGCAGCTTGCCAATATATTTGTTTTATTTTCAGTTGCTTTCCTAACCATTATTATTATCTCTTTCCCCTTTGACTGCTTGAAGCATGGAGCTGACTTATTTAGAGACTCCACAGTTACTCCAGTATCTTTTGTCGGAGCACTGATAAGTAATTTAGAGTTCCCTCATAATTTTCCTGATTTAGTTCTGACTACAAATACTGAATGTAGGAGTTTCTTTCCTTCTTACATTTTCTCTAGACAAAGAAGGGGAATGCATTAACACTTAAATTTTTTCAGGACCACAGAGGGTCATGTATTTTTTTGGCTCCATCCACTTGGTAAATTTCTGTTAACCTTTAGAAATCTTTCAATTTATTTTTTTTAAACTTTTTATGGGCCTTAAGTCAGAATATGTTTTGTTTGTATAATAAACTATAATATTATAAATATTTCAATCTTTTTTTTCCTCTGTGTTTGCCTAAAATAATCTTCACACAGAAAGTCAAATCTTAAGGGTATAGCAACTGTGAGATATACCAAATGCATAATAAGGAAAAGGCAGAACTCTTACTGTATTAGAATTTCAAATGAAAAAAGTATATACATTTGTGTGCATATATATATATATATACACATATGTCATATCTATAATAACGGAAATGATTTGTGGTTTTATTTACCTGGCTTGCAGTTAAGTCTGTATTAATTTCTGAGGATAAAGTTACCTATAAGCAAGAAAAGATGCATAGCAGAAATGACAAGCTAACTAAACAGGTAGTTAGCAGGAGGACAAATTTTATTCAGTTTGAATTGTTTGTTCAAATATCAGCTTTTCACTCATATCAGCATATAACAAAATGTATTGTTTTTTATCAAACAAAGGGCCTGAAGGTCAGACTAGGAACTTTTTGTACAAAAAATTATTTTGCTATGTCTGATACAATAGTGTCCATAGATACCTTGAAATGATTACTGGCAAAACTATGATTTAGCTCTTATTTGAGAACAGGTACAGCTAACAGATCATTTATTTGTTACCAACCAGTTGTGTTTATTTTCTTAGTATTATTTATAGTGGATTAAATTCCAAATGAGTATAAACTGTAGAAAGCAATATGTAAGAGCAGTATGCGAGGTGTGCACAGAGGTTACGAGGCACGTACAGTCTTTTATTTGTGTTTCAGATCAATAAAATATTGCATTCAAAATTAAAAATTAAAGCAATACATAACGTCAGAACATTTTCTGACTGCATATGTGACTACATAACTGTTCCTTTAAAACTTGGAGATATACCAGATAATGTTATGCAGTTACATGGTCAACTATTTGTCCTGGATACAAAGTCTTATTCACAAATCTGAAGATTGTGTTATCTAGGGTGGTATTTTTAAGTTATAGGGAAAAACGGATTTTTGTTTAAGAACTTCGTAAGACTTATAATGACGGCTGATTAGATAGACTTCTACAGAAAAACTCGTGTTAAAATATATAATCCCACTGATATATCTAGCAAAATTAATTTTAAATTATTGTAGGAAAGTGACATAAAATAAGGATTTTTTCCACTAAATAATTTGAAATTAAAGTAATGGTCTATTCTTATTTTGAATTTATTTGTAATATTTTCTTAATTAAGTACATTATTTACAATCAAAAGCAAATGTGATATTTTAACCACTTAAAATTATAAAGGTCAGTAATTCCGAACAAAATTCATGTCAGAATCCACTGAAATTAAACTTAAAATCCAGTCTTAAAATCCTTTTTTTTTTTTTTTGGCAGCTAAACTTTAATTTAAACAAAACAAAAACAAACAAACAAAAAAACACAACAGAATTCATACAACATAGTTTTTATTTAAATAAATGGTCCTTTACAGGAAAGTTATAAAATATACAGAAGGAAATAAAATAGATCACGACCATTTTAATCTGTTTTGGACCATAAATAACATGGCATTGACTGCATTCATACAGCCAAAATGGCTTCAGAAGAACCTGCCTCACCTGTCCTGAACCATGCCTGGATATTTTCTAAGAGTGTTACTGTCTCGTAGTCTAAAACTCTGTGAGGGATCATGCTGACGTTTTAAATGGCACAGATGCTATACTATTGATTAGTTGAGTTCACTGGTGTGAGTATAGCTGCAATGTCCTCATGAGGCATCAGTATATCCACATTATAGAAGAAAATATCCAATGGCCAAGAAAAGTAAGAAAATCATGTCTTGCTGAAAATCCTGGAGCTTTCCTGTGGAGTTCACTTTGGCCAGAATTTTCCTTAATCAGAGATGAGATACATTTTGTCCTAGGGAAACAATAGAGGGAGGGGACTCATAACCTCTTATCAAAGTAAAGACTTGTGCATTCTTAACTTTCACTTTTTGGGGAAAATGTCAATCTGGCCACTTTAAAAAATATACATATCTTGAAAACATCTCATCACAAGACAAAAGAAATTGCAAGGTCACACAAAATTGAAGACAACCAGAACAGCACCTTGCACTTTTCTTCCATGAAATGTACTTCAATGTACATAAATAAATGTCCCTATGAAAGTATTAAACAACTAGACATCTTCTTTAGAGAAATTACCTGCTTTTTATTGACTCAGAAAAGAAGAAAAGAGAATTTGCTCATACTGAAGTAGGTATTTAATTCAAGTGCAAGCCAAATGTTTATTGTCACTAAGGAATCCATGATTCTGGTTTCTGTCATGCTCCTGGGCAAAAGAAATTTTTTAGAAATATTCTTCAGCACATTTCAATTTAGAAATACTTGATAAAAGGGGAGTAACTTGAGTTAGAACTTTGATGTTATGCTAAGTTTGAATTGCAGGCAGTCATTAATTAGTTGAAAATTCCCTCTACCTGTCATCCCTGATGGTAGGTATGAGGGGCTTGGTTTAACAGATCACCTTGCAGCTCTTACATAGGACACATTGTGTAGCTTCACAGCCAGATGAAGCCAAAGCTGCACACGCTGACATGCTGATAACAGCCATTCAAATAGCCACACACAGACCTTAAAAGCTGCTTCTCCACTTTGCTCTGACACAGAGTAATTTCCCACAAAACAGTCCTTGAGTGGCAGTAACTTTCATCAATGACTTTAGTATGAAGAAGTAAGAACATGAAAAATTTGTTGACAGAAGTATGACCCCCTATGCAACAGTGCAGGACTAACTAGATATTGCACCTTCAACCAAGGTGCCTATTTCAGTTGGTCTCCCTCCTGAAAGAACACATATTAGTTTAGATTTTTTCTCTCTTCTCATCAATAATTTCTGATAGATACTAAAGTGGAAGCTGGGTCATGTTAACATTGCTTGCACTGCTTAAGCCTTCCCATTACTATCATGTCATGACTCCAGGTTTTCTGATTGCTTTCATAAACTGATAATGATTGCTGTCTGAAAAGCCTGATGTATTTTGGTTGTAACACAAAGGCAAGTATAATGTTGCAGAATCACTGAGCTGCATCACTGAGAAAGAATTCAGGAGTGAATTTCTTACAACAATAAAGCCAAAAGATTGAGATAAATGACAGGGAGGTATCTTTGGTGATGTGCACCACTGAAAAACTGTGATTTGTTTTCATGTTACCTGTAGGCACAAAATACAGAACCACAGAAGAAATCAGAGGATAATTTTTGCATGTTTCCACAGTGCCAATCTAATAGTATATAGAGCCACAGAATTAAACAAAGGTCTTTCCTCAGCTGCACAGAGGATCATGCAGCACAACCCACCACAGTAGTAGGCATAGACCCTCCTTGTCAGTGGGAGGAAATGTAAGAAGGGAAGCGCGTTCAACATTAAATCTGCTTCTGCCACTTCTATTTTGTTTTATGCTAGGTGAGCTCTGCTGAGCCTTTTATCCACCCAAGAATCATTTATTGATGGTCCACTATCAGGCCAAATCCCAAACTTAAGATTGGATTACTTGCCTGTGGCAACTTGCAGCTGTTAGTACCAGCCTGTCCACAGGACTCTTTAAAAGCAAAAATCATCTTTACCACTTGCTTTTTCAGGTTACCTTCACAGCTGTTTTACAAATCTTTCGAGACAAATTAGGCATAGTCATCTTACGGGTTGTATCCAGAGAGCATGCTGCCACTTGTAATTGATGAATTCCTGCTTGCATAAAGTAAAGGAAATATTAAATGAGTAACTGTTCCCAGTTTGAAGTTTTCCACGTGCCATTGAAATCCACATAGAATACTAGGAAAAAATATATATCTGTGTATGCTTATAACTTAAGGGACCATGTTCAGAAAAAGTCTAGACTACATAGTCCATTTACAATGTTAATAGTAATAGAAACATTTATCAGAGATACTATCATTGTAACAATATTTAGTTGTATGGACATAAAATAAGTGGAGATGTATACGTAATATCACATGTATGTGATATAAATATAAATTATTATGAAAAATTGTCATACTTGTGTATGATTTTCCTCTCATTGTTTGTTCTATAGTGAGATCAAGTTCCAGAAAACATATGAATGCTGCATGAGAAAAAGTAATTTCTCACAATGTTTCAGAATAAAAAAAATAAATTATTGTTGCAATAGAAGCGATATGAGTGCTCCTTTGTCTTAGCCACCTGGAATGCTCTCCACCCTCATGGTACCTGCAGGATATACTATATTACCTGAATTTTTACATTTTCCATTTTAAATTATTATATTGAGCTATGTTATAAAACAAGAATCTAAAATGCTAAGCATGACTTTGGTACATTCTTTTTCACATTTTACTTCTTAGGTTATTGTCCTCATCATTTCTTTCTCATCTCTACTCAACTGCTATCTGCTAGCATGATTTTTCTTTCTGCTAAAAATGCTTCTTTAATTAGTGACATTATTTCATTGCAGAGTTGGCATTATCTAAGCAGTGGAGTATGGGAAGTGAGAATTTGATTCCTGTTGTGTGTGCCTGCATTGAACTGTGCAGTTTTGTGGAGATACCTGAGCTACTCTGACACAGCCCAAGAGATGTAACAATGTCAACGTGCTGCTGTGCCAAGGCTAATTAGCTTCACTACTTGTAAGGATCAGGTACAAAAGCTGTGTAGTGTATGTAATTTCTTTTAATACATGGAAATTGATGCCACCCTTTTTTGAGGCTAGAGTTTCATTCAAAATGTCATGTTTTGTGGTAATTTTTCAAGAATGAGCATTTCTCTCTCACTAAATATAGTCTTTATTTGTGTGGCACTTCTCTTACAAGGTGAGGGAACAAGGGACAAATTTAGTAAAGATAAAGTGATATTCAAACTAGTATCACCACATGACCCTGAATTATTTAGTACACCTGTATCGAACAACCCAGAACCAGCCTGGGTATCACTAACACAGAATGAGGTTTCACAGTATAAACACACCCTGGAAGACTCTCTGTTAACACCCAGGATGGGAAAATGGATTTAGAACCAAAATAAACAGCTGTGTAAAATTACTGATTATACTCTTTTTAACCAGATGGCTAAAGTATCCCCATCTCCCTTCTGCTTTAAGTAGCACTCAGATTAACAACCATACTGATTAAGAAACAATTTTTCCTTCCTGGAAAGTCATTACAGAAGATGTATAACAGCATTTTGAATTAATTCTGTATCACCAAGGGTGGTATCATTTTCCATGTAGTAAAAGTGCTACTTCTACTCTTTTTCCTTTATTCATTTACTTACCATTCTGTTATCATTTTTGGTGTATGTTTCTTTGCTATATTGAGAGTAGAGGACTCATCTTGTTTTCCTCAATGTTAGAGTTTAGAACTCAAAATAGTTTATAGTGTTTGACAGCATTTTTTATGGGAATGACAGAAAGAATCATCATCAATTAATGTAAAAAGTGACTTTGGAACAGGAATTTGAATTTAGAAGTATAAAGTATTCATATTTACTTCTCGTCATCACACTGGGTGGAAAGGGAGCTTTAGATTGAAGTGACCATTACATAGCCCCAGAAAGAGGCTATCCAATCTAAAAGTACCTTTATATGTAATTTATTTTGTGACCCTTGTACATATTTAGTAGTTTTCTTACTCAGCTAGTACTCCTCCATAAATTGAATATACTTATAACCTTTAAGAGACAGGAAATCTACATTTGTTTTGCCTCAAAATCAAAGACCTAACTGAACAGCACACCCGAATATTGCAGCTTAGTTTTCCTTGATCTGTGACCATGAATAGGACTGAATGCCCTTTTTTTTCCTCCACCACCTGGTTTTACCTCATAACAGGTAGGAAGTGGGGTAAGTATAGGGAAGCTAGAGAAGAATAAGCAATGAAAAAAAGGGGGATGGAAGTCAATTTTTTTTTAAGATAATATATCGTGGTAAACAAATCAACAGTCAGTTTTGATGCCTGGCATAAGTGAGGTGTGGATAAGTCCTATTTTGCCCATTATCAGAGGCAAATGAAATCTAGTTAGTATATTTACCTACTCTCTCAATCAACTTGCTCCTGCTCATGCATGAGTATATGAACAGGAGCAGCTTTTTTATGTCTGCTTTTTCCCTCAGCACGTTCATTATCTACACAGAGAAATAATGTACTTTCATTCTCCTTTCTCTCTAAAGAGCAAAAATAAAATGTAAATGAGCCTGGATAGACCTACTGAGTCCGAAGATTTTATTGGTTTCCTCTTTCCTCATCGAACACCATGGTTCTGTACTATGAGGCAAGAGACTGGTCTATGTTGCCTCGTCATTACACTGAGAGATCATTTTTTGTCACTTAAGTTATGTAAAAAGAATGTATGATGAATTTATGCAGAGGTCTATAAGTGTGATGCCAAAAATACACCCTGATAAGTATCTGTAGGAATCTTTGTGTGACTATGAGTCACACTTTTTCTTCATCCTGCTACTTTCTTTAAAGGAAATGCCACAATAATTTTTCATTGTATACGTTACAGCTAATGACAATTTATTATCAGCAACTAGTTACAGGTGGGGAGATCTGTAACAAAGATTCAGTCATTTATCCACGTCTGGGTACACCCAGATATTACCTTCACAAATGCTAGATGTAAATATATAATATAAAGTTAAAAAATACTGAATCACCTCAATTGATATCATCCATAGATGCACCACATAGATTCACATCAATAGAATATATACTTATCAGTCCATATCTGTATTTCTAATAGGATTTTCACGAAGATTCAGTAACCTAATTTAGGTTCCTTTTTGTTTGTTTGGAAATTTTATCTTAGATTATGCTAAACATATAAAAGATTGTTCAAATTATTCTCTGCTCTACCTATTCTCTACCATCATTACTCTGTGTTTGTAGACATTGACTTTGCTGTTAGTAGGGCAAGTGGAACTGGACCTAATATGTTTAGGTTTTGTGGCATTACAGATTTTTCCCTAATATTTGTTTTTTATATATTTTTTTCCCTATTACAGAGACTGCTCAATTATTCTGTTTGTTGAATTCTTATGAGTCAGCTTTGAAAAGAAAAAGTCCTGGTTAATATAGTGTATATGATGTAGGATAATTTATTTTTAAAGCAGGGAATAATCAGATAGTTAGCACACAGATCTGTCACTTCATCCATTTAAAATAAGAAAGTTAAGGCACATATTTCTTGTTTTCAGGACTTGGATCTTAAAATATTTTAATGTAGGACTTCCTTCTCATGGAAACCACTTGTAGAGGGAGAGGAGAAGTAGAAAGCATCCCAAATTGTTTAGGAAAACTAAATGGTTTGGGAGCTACAAGCAAATGTTATGTTGACACCTTCATTTCATGCTGTCAGATCTAGAGCTGTAGAGAGAGCATGAAAGATGAAAAACACTTTGGCATCAAGTAACAGTGCCATGTTTTAAAGCAATCTAGGGTAGAAATGGGATTCTGCTACTGTCTGAAGACAATTCAGGTGATCCAGGTTTGTCTCCTGTCTGGGAGCAAAGAAACTATGAACTTCATCAGACACTGGTCTCGATTCTCTCCCTATTATCCTCACTGATTCTAGCACGCAGCCTGTGAAGATAAACACGATGGCAAAGGACAGTTAACCTGGTTCCCAGCTGAGATGTTTTGAGCACCTTGAGTACAGGCAATAAGGATATTTGTCTATACCTTCCCCAATTTTACAGAGTCGGAAAGGAATAGAGTAGAGATCTAGACTCTTCCAGATCTTAATGTAATGTCAAATACTAAAGCCTGGTTGACCACAAACTTTAAATATAAAGTTGGTAAAGAAGAAATGGTCATAAAGTATTTTGTTCATGTTAGCACTTCATGCCTGTACTTGGATCAAAGCTGTTGGAAAACCAGGATTATATTATTTGAATATATCTGGAGGTATACCTGTGGCCAAAATTTCCCTCTCAAGTTTAGTGAATTACTCACTTTTAATGCATCGGCATTCTCAATGGATGACCACCAAGCCACACAAAATTAGGTCTTTGGATCCTCTCAAAATTGTCTGTAGATGATGATTCAATCTCTGCAAAATCAGCCCTGGCAGACATCCCAGTCAGGGGAAGATACTAGTCACAGCCTGCTGTTATCCGGAAGAGCTCAAAGGGTCTCATATTAGGATTGTTACTTATAGGGTTACAAGAACATTGACTTTAGTCAGTGTTTTTCCAATCTGGTCTCACTTAGAACAAAGTAATATTCTGATCTATGTTTCTAGGACAACCCCTATAAACTTGAGTCAGAAGGCAGCTGCTGTCTGAAAGAAAATCCTGCTGGAACATCTGCAGAGATACTTCTTCTTGCAGGTGCTTAGCTGATGTTTTCCTTTTCTTGCTATCAAAAAGCAGCTTGCTCTTGTGATCAAAAGTTGGGTCTCAAGAAGGTTTTGAACTGACTAAAAATATGCTCTGAGTATACCTGTATTATAAAGACAACCAAACAAACAAAATTTATTTCTAAAAGTAGCTGATATTGTCCTTACTAATAACAGTTCTGATATTACTTCTTATTTTTCTTGGTTAAACATCTACTAATATCTATTATTTTAATTGCATGACATTCCTATTTCTAGAAAGTTTGAAATCTCACTGAATATTTATGATTTGTAATCATTTTTGTCTTTTAACTTCTGTGAAAACAAATTCTCAAGTTTCGTTCCTCCAATTAAAAAAAAAAAAAAACAGAAAAAGACATTTTGTACGGAATTTTATAAATGAAAGATTATATAGAGTTTATTATTGAAAGCATACTTTGTGAATATTTGGATAATCACTGAATATATTGAAACAGCCTTGAATCTTAAAAACATCCTGTTATTTGAGTGAATTGTCATGCATGCGTAACACAGTACTTATGATTTGCTATTTCTTAGACATTGATCATACTTTTTCTGCTTAAAATCTTTGTCATAATTTAAGGGATCAGTGATAATTATTTAAACAATTACTTGTAAATAAAAGGAATATGGAAGCATGTGGAATCATTCAAAGGTATATCATAGACAATAATTATTTTTTGTCCATGATTTAATTTACAAAATTTTAATACATTCATGGAAATCAGAATCAGCCTGCTAACATCATTCACACAAAAAAGATGATGAATATTTCAATATGCTGTAGAAATAGAAAACTCCATTTATCCAGACCAAAGTGTAAACTCTTAATTAAGGAAACACTTCTCAGTCTAGTTATTTGAGAGGTCTACTAGGGCACGCTGTCCAGTTAATGCAAGATTATTTTACTTTTTCCAATTTTAATGTTACAAATAGTGGTGCTCCTGTTACCCTCGGGAGAATACTGCTGTTAATCCTGATATTTCTTGATAGCAACCTGTACTTCATTTCTCCTTGTGCATCGAATAATTTATTTTTCTTTTTGATGTTTAAACACTCTCCTTTTAAACAGTGTTTAGTTAAATGAATAGCACAAAGAAGGCCTGGACTTCTGGGAAAAGGTTTAACAAACCACTAAGACAAGCTGTAGACCACAACTTAGAATGAATGAAATTTCTCTGTTTTGAGGGCTTCCTCCTTTTGAAATAGTAAAGACAAAAGGATAGCCAAGGAAACTGTTTTATTTAGTTGAAATCACAACAGCACTTGAAAAATCTGCAGTAAAAAAAAAAATATGTAAGTTCCATAAGTACATTCATAAACATACATGTATATATTTAAGTCCTGATGACTCTTGCTTTATGAAGTAATGTGTTTTGATTACTTATAAACACATAAGAATTTGGATTACAAAGGAAAAGTGTTCAAATTTTCAACCAGCCTTATCAGAAAGCATCTTTCTTTGTATTTGCTGCACACTTCATATTATCTTTAAAACACACAATTTGTATCAACAAAAGGCTTTAGAATGCTGTTTTACTACTTTCCAAGAAGGCTGTAATTTTAGTTAATAAATAAATGTTGACTGGAATATTAGCATGATCAACAAAATCAGATTGTTCTCATTAATAATAATCAAGGTGGTGTAAATAATATTTTGTGGAAAACAATTTTATTTATATTGTCTGAGCATAAACAATGGTTTATGCAACCACAACGAACAAATGCAGTGCTGAGGAAGCTATATGGCTGTATTATGCAACTGTCCTGTCTCTGTTCCCTTAGCACAGGGTAATTATCACAGAATCACGGAATCATAGAATGTTTGGGGCTGGAAGAGACCTCTGGAAGTCGTCTAGTCCAACCCCACTCCTAGAGCAGGTTGCACAGGAATGTGTCCAGGTGGGTCTTGAATTTCTCCAGAGAAGGAGACTACACAACCTCTCTGGGCAGCCTGTTACAGTTTCTTTTCATATTCAGATGTAATTTCCTGTGTTTCACTTTGTGCCAGTTGCCCCTTATCTTGTTGCTGGGCACCACTGAAAAGAATCTGACCCCATCCTCTTGACACTTGCCCTTAAGATATTTATAAGCATTAATAAGATACCATCTCAGCTTTCTCTTCTCCAGGCTACACAGACCCAGCTCTCTCATCCTTCACTTGTAAGAAAAATGCTCCAATCCACCAATCATCTTTGTAGCTATCCACTGATCTCTCCCCAGTACTTTCTTGTCTTTCTTGAATTGGGGAGCCCAGAATTGGACACAATACTCCAGATGTGGCCTCACCAGAGCAGAGTAGTAAACTCCCTTGACCTGCTGGTCACACTCTTCCTAGTGTACCCCAGGATATCATTGGCCTTCTTGGCTCATGGTCAACCTGTTGTCCACCAGGAGTCCCAGTTCCTTCTCTGCAAAGCTGCTTTCTAGCAGGTCAACCTCTAACCTGTACATAGGGTTATTCCTCCCTAGGTGCAGGACCTTATACTTGCCTTTGTTGAACTTCAGTAGGTTCCCCTTCAGCCAATTTTCTAGCCTGTCCATGTGTCGCTGAATGACAGCACAGACTTTTGGTGTATCAGCCACTATTTTACTTTTGTATCATCAGCAAACTTGCTGAGGGTACACTCTGTTACTTCATCCAGGTGATTGATGAATAGGTTAAACAATACTGGAACCAGTACTGACCCCTGGGGAACAACCTTCTAACTTCTGGTAGTCAGTTCTCAATCCATCTCAGTGTCCACTCATCTGAACCACACTTCCTAAGCTTACCTAGGAGGATGTTATGGGAGACATTGTCAAAAGTCTTGCTGCAGTCAAGGTAGAAAACATCCGCTGCTCTCCCCTCATGTAACCAACCAGTCATACCATCATAAAAAGCTGTCAGATTGATCAGGCATGATTCCTCTTGGTGAATCAGTGCTGACCACTGGTAAGCTTCTTCACCTTCACATGCTTAGAGATGACATACAGAATGAGCTGTTTCATCAATATGAAGTTATACAGTCTGTATTTTAAGAAAAGTTAAAGATAATTTGAACTATTGAACTCCTCAGAAACATAAAGTAATAATTTGATCTACTTTTTAATGCAGAGAATATATGTAGATTGTAAGTGTTCTTTAATAATGGGTGCTTCACTACAGCTTTTCTTTATCTATTCCAATAATTCCTTCTTCATCCATCTCTAGAAATACATAAAGGCAATGATTTCATTAATGAGCTTTTAATTAATTAATTTATTTTACTTGATAATGGCCACTAAGATGAGTTACAAGTTAGCAAATCTTCAGTGTTAACAGAAACAGAGTACAAAATCTGCCAACAATATATGACTGAAACCTTCTAATTTTTCAGCAGTTGACCACTGAAAATGGAAAATATGGCTAAGTAAACATATTTAATAAAATTATTTAGGATATTCATGAAATGTCTCCATGAATTCTACTCTTGAGACTGTTATTGGTTTCTGCATGACATTCTTGTACTTAGTTTATGTTTCATGTCTGCATTCTTTAACAGTATTCCTATCCAACTGCCATTACATTACAGTTCAGAAATGGCACCTGACAGACATTCTTCTATTTTAAAAGTTATTTGAACATTAAATTCATAGTGATGAGTCAGAAAAAAGTCCCACTGAGTTGTGATTGCACTCCTGTACAGTGAAAGAGCTCTCTGTGCCTTTCAAGAGATCTGTTTCTGGTCTTGGCTTAGGTGTGGACAATGTAGTGGTGGATTCTATCTGTTGAGTGAAGCTCAGCTGGTCTCCTACACTGGCTGTCAAGCTCATCCACAGTCTTTAAAATTTATTATCTATCATAAAAATAATTTCCTGGTCCTACCTTAGCAGTTAGCCGCACACATATATTAAGACCTCAGTGCATCAAACACTTGAGCCTCAAAGATTCTTCTTTAAAAAGTGTAGAAAAATTCAGTTTTTAACATTATAAATATGCCTTCTATTTTCCAGAATTCTGTCCTTTTAAAACCTAAATTATGTAGACAATTTAAAAACACATTCACATTTTTGATCTCATGCCCATATGCTGGAAAAGATTGTGTTCACATTGTTGTATGTTACCCTCTGAAGAAAAAAACAGTATTGTCTAGAGGAAAGGCTTACTAAAGAGGCAAGATATAACGCTAGAAAGAATTAGTACGTGGACCCAACTGAACACAGGAACAAGATGACATCTATATCTGTTGTATGAAGTCATAAGATCAATTTTTCAAATGTCATTATTTTTTCTTGTGAACTTCTTGTCAATTATTTCCAAGCACATTTATAGTCCTGAGCACTAAAACAGCTCTGTATTGAAGTATAATCAAACATAAAGGTGAAATAATGTCTACAGAACATACTACAGGAGGAATAGACTCTACTTTATTGTCACCTTTTAATAGGAGTCTACACACCAATGTATTGGCATTTGGTTTTCTCAACTGTTACAAAAATAAATCTTAACCACGCTGCATTATTAATAAATAAACCTCTAGTGAATTGTAGGCCTACCTCATGATATGTTTCTCCATATCAAGATCATCAGTTTCTTTCCTAGGGAGCCACTGTATGTCTTCTGTGTGGAACAAAAACTTTTTTTTCTGTTCATAATGTAAACTTTATATTTCAGATTTTATTCATATAATAATGGATCCTCATCCTTTCCACTCACCACAAATAACTTTTTTTGTTTATGACTTTCTCTTCAGTGGGAAGAGGTATCAATTCATTATTAGTGAAATAGTAAAGGCTCATCTGAAAAAAACAAAAACAAACAAACAAACAAACAAAAAACAAAAAAAACCAAACCAAACCAAACCAAAACAAACAAACAAAAAAAAACCAACCAAAAAACCCCACCAAACTATGTTATGTCTTTAATTTAAAAACTGCTTGAGGGCCCTATGGGGTATATTAAATCTGTCTCATTGCCATATATCTTAGTGTACATTTTGCTTGAAACCAGGTGTTTTGTATATTGAACTTTTTAACACTGCAGGGAGGTAAGTATTCACAGCTGGAGTTTTATGCTTCACACATTTTCATGTTTCAGAACAAGGAGCAACCCCTAGGAAAAACTCCTCCAGCATGAAAAGAGGCAGAACAAAGCGCTTCTGTATCTGGTGGCAGGACATGGGTATGATGAAGTCACAGATGTAGGACTTGCATATAAAATAGAAGCTGGTGTAACTGAGACAAAATGTTGCAAGGCATCAAAGTGTATAGTTCTTCAGAACAGTCACAATCTATGAGGTTGTCATAGTCGAAAAGGGGTGTAAAACAAATTCAAAGAAGGACGGACAGTTTTTGTGACATAGAGAAAAGTTAAGAACACTTGTACTTTTAAATATCTTTTAAGGGTTGTTATCGGTTTATTCCAAGTCACCAGTTTAACTTTTACAACTTGATATAGTGCACATTGTTACTCTACATAATATTAATGTGCAGAAAAATTCCAAAATAATCTATCTTTCTACAATAAGAATAATATTTTGAAAACATTATTTGACACATAAATATTATTAAGTAAATTAATTTTCTAAAGTAGCCATTTGAGAGATTAGCAATTTATTTTTTCTCCTGCAGACAAATAAGAAAATTGTGTCAATTCTCCAAGTAATTTACATTTATTAAAAAGGAAAGAAAATCTCAAACTTATGGGGTTTTCTGTTATTTCAGTGAAATCAATTTAGCAAAACAAAAGTGGAATCCCAGAAGAAAATAAGTTTTATTTGCCATTAATACACAAATATGACACTGTTTATTTGATAACTGGATTTTGGATTTTAGTGGGATGGCAAATAATTTCAAAAGACCCAGAACATAAGGAACGAGCAGGTTTTGGGGATTAGACAGACCATGTGTCTTCTATCCCACAAATTAGGACATTTCCACACTTGTATTTTTGTCACTTAAAAAGTTTATAATCCTTTACCTCATCAGCAAAGACAGTGATTAATTTCCTGCAAAGATTAAGAAGGTAAATATTTTTATCTGTGTAATTTATAATAAGAAAAGCTCCTGGCAACATAAAAAAAAGTCTTCAGCCACAGACTGACATTGCACCACTTAACTAAAAGTTTATCATCCCTTGAATGATGAGAAGACCCACAGAAATGCTGTCGTGTGAATATGTGGAACAGCTGAACACCACACACTAAGCTGTATTAACAGTAAATACTACCCGATCTATGAGAAAATGAAGTTAATGAACTCCTTAAAATTCACAGAATTCTAAAATGTTCTGAGTTGGAAGGGACTCACAAGGATCATCGAGTCCAACTCCTTTTCCTGCATATGACAATTCCACAGTTCACACCATGTGTCAGAGAGTGTTTTCCTATCACTTCTTGAATATTACCAGTCTTGAGGCCATGACAACTCCCTGGGGAGTCTGTACCAGTGCTCCACCACCCCCTGGGTGAAAAATCTTTTCCTAATGTCCAGACTAAACCTCCCCTGGCACATCTTCCTGACATTCCCTCAGGTCCTGTCATTGGTCACTAAAGAGAGAAGAGGTCAGTGCCTACCCTTCCTCCCCTTTTGAAAATGCAGTAGACAACAATGAGGTCTTCCCTCCGTCTCCTCCAGGCTGAATTAACCTAGTGACCTCAGCGGCTTGTCATATGGCTTCCCTGTTAAACCCTTCACCAGCTTTGTGGCCCTCTTCTGGACACACTCCAGTAGCTTTATATCCTTTTTATCCTGTGGTGCCCAGAACTGCACACAGTGCTCCAGGTGAGGCCGCACCAGTGCAGAGCAGAGCGGGACAATCATCTCCCTCGCCCAGCTGGCAATGCTGTGCTTGATGCACCCCAGAACATGGGTGGCCCTCTTGGCTGCCAGGACACACTGCTGGCTCATGTTCAACTTGCAATCGACCAGAACACGCAGATACCTCTGTGCAGAGCTGCTTTCCAGCATCTCTTTCCTCAGTCTGTATGTACAGCCAGGGTTGCCGTGTCCCAGGTGTAAAATCCAGCACTAGCCCTTTTTAAACTTCATACAGTTGGTGATTGCCCCATTCTCCAATTTGCCCAGATCCCTCTGCGGGGTATCTCTGCCCCTGGGAGTGTCAACAGCTCCCCTCAATTTTGTGTCATCTGCAAATTTACTTAGTATTCCCTCAAGTCCTGTGTCCAAGTCATTTATGAAGACATTAAAGAGTACTGGAACCCTGATAGTATTCCCTCAAGTCCTGTGTCCAAGTCATTTATGAAGACATTAAAGAGTACTGGAACCCTGATAGTGACTGGTTGCCAACCCAAACATAACCCCATTTACTAGAACCCTTTGAGCACAGCCCATCAGCCAATTGCTCACACACTGCATTGTGTGTTTATCCAGCTGTATGCTGGACATCTTACCTGGGAGGGTATTGTGAGAGACAGTACCAAAAGCTTTACTGAAATCCAAAAAGATCACATCAACAGGCTTACCTTGGTCAATTAGGTGGGCAACATTGTCATAGAAGGAAATTAGGTTGGTCAAACAAGACTTTCCCCTCATGAACCCAATGACTGCATTGTCATTCAGATGTTTTTGAGTAACTCCCAAAATTATCTTCTCCACAATCTTTCCAGGCACAGAAGTGACACTGACAGGCCTGTAGTTGTCAGGGTCATCCTGGTGGCTCTTCTTGAAAATGGGGACAACATTTCCCATCTTCCAGTCAACTAAGACCTCTCCAGATTCCCAGGAGCATTGAAAAATCACAGAAAGAGGTTTCACTATGTCATCAGCCAGCTCTTTAACCTTGGATGAATCCCATCAGGACAAATCAATTCGTGCAGATCTCGCTGGAGTAGCAAATCCTGCACAATTTCCAGATTGATTGGGAGTTTGTTGTTCTCACAACCATGGTTTTCTAGCCAAGGGCCCCAGAGTCCATCTTCAGTGTTGAAGACTGAGGCTAAGAAATCATTAAATGTCCTGCCTCTGTCTATGTACTTGTTTATGAGGTGACCATGCTCATCAAATAATGGTCCAATGTTATATCTGGCTTGTCTTTTGCCATCAACATATTTTAAAAAGACATTTTTATTGTCCCTCACAGTACTGGTCAGCTTCAACTCTAATTGAGCCTTGCCTGCATAAATTTCCTCCCTACAGTGGCGAGCAGCATCTCGGTAGTCCTCCTATGATGCCTGACTTGCTTCCACTGCCGATTTACTTTCTTTTTATGCAATAGTTCAAGATCCCTGCTCAGTCAAGCTGGCTTTTTGCCTCACCTGTTTGACTTCTGACACCTTGGAATTGCCTGAGCCTGTGCTTTTAGGAGGCAGTACTTAAAAAGTGATCAACACTGATGGACCCCAGCACCTTCGAAAGCTACTTCACAGGGGATGTTACTAAGCAGTTTTCTGAGCAACCTGAAGCCTGTTCTCCTCATATCCAGAGCTGAAGTCTTGCTGGCAGTTTTCCTCCTGTTAACATAAATTTTAAATATGACTGCTTTGTGGTAGCTCTGGCCAAGGCAGCCACTAAAATTAAAAAGGCACAAAATAGTAAGTGCATATCAGTTATTAAAATTATTGAAACAATGGTGTGCCTGATCATTTGACCTCTTGCTGAGGCCAGGAATGTTCATGTTTTAGTTGAAAACAACATTTTAAAGCATTTGTTTTGATGATTCTGTGCTTTCACCTTTCCTTCAGGCCTAAACCAAAGTGTATGGCAGTCCATAAGAGTTACACTAGGTCTTGCCTCTCAGGACACACTAGTATTTTTATCTGTGCCAGTTCTACTGCGGAAATCCCTCTGGTGACAGTGATGCATAGCTTTTCTGCTGTCCTTAGATGTGGCAGGCACATAGGGAAGTGTATGCAGGGCAGGAAGAGAGCAAGTACAATGCTAAACACAATGATAAACAGTTATATGTGGTCAATATTATTACTATTTCTGCCATGAGTGATTTATTATACATAATATTTTATATAAATGGCACTTCAAAAAGTAGAAGGGGAGGGTGGACAATAAACAAAATTATATTCTTATGCAACAATAGAAAACAAACAAGGTATAAAATTAATCTTGACTCATTGGTGTTATACTGGAGATAAACTTCGGGCCAGACAGAAAAGAGCTCCATTGCTTTTGAAGTACCTTGCTGTATGTTTAGAGTCAGTAAAGTGATGAATTAGATGACATCTTTGAATAACACTTTAAAAATAATAAAGATAAATTAAAGAACTTCCCCAGTATTTTCATTGTTTGAAGTATTTTTATGGTGCGTGTTTTATATAAGCTTTTCTTCTATTTTTTCCTGTAAGAGGATTTTAAACTAGTCTTGTAACAAATGTAAAATATTAATAAAATTCACTCAACTGCTAGATTTTCTATTCTACTTAGAGTAAGTGCCTCTTACAGGGGGTCCTAAAGCCTTGTCCACAAACATGGTGTTGTGGTCATCATTGTAACTCAGGTCCACAAATCTCATCACTCTTTCTTTGCCTACCTGTGGTTTAGAAAATGGTTATTTTATTAACCAGCCTCAGCAGTGCTCCTTGAACAATGCCTATGTCCTTAGGTTTTTTACAGAAGTAGATGTGTGTATAAGTGCATATGTGTGCCTGTGTTTGTGTGTGTGCATCAGGGAGTGTCAGAGGAAATAAATTTCAGCTAGAATTAAGTTATTTGTGTCATAATTGTCTAGTGCCACAATCATCTCTAATTCTTTCCCCAAGTACAAACTTCTATATGTTTACCTGAACATATGTTTGTCTGAATAAAGAGTGCATTAGCAACCCCTGGTTAATTTATGGAGAGGACTGAACCACTGCATGATATCAGATATAAGGATTTAAATCCAGAATAATTGCACTGGTTTTCAAAGGCTTATTCTTGACCGATACTACTGCAGCTGAGGACAGCATCTAGTCTGAAAACTTTTGATAGTGATTTATTATTTCAAAGTGACATACCTTATAGTGACTCTCCTTTTAAAATAACTGCAGTCTGATTCATCACCTTTTTAAAACTATTCTTAGGATCCAAATTCCCAATGCAGATTTCAGAAAGTTATGGGGAAGTATTAACACTGAGCTCAAATATACCTGCAACTGCAGTAGATTATATTTGAGTGATTTGTGTAAACCAGCCTCTTAGAGTAAAAAGTACACACTAATGAAAACTTAACAAAATTCATAGTAGTAAATAAAACTGCTTCTTTTTGACACAGGTTCATCTCATTAAATATCCAGTGGTCAAGTTTTTGTTACGGAAGTGATATTCTATGTAACAATTACCAATTACTTTGGTAAATGTAGTGGATCTGTACAAAAGGACAGTCTCATAAGGCAAGGAAATGTTTCCCCAGCATACAACCCAGAGTGCTCTGCACATCCTTTTTTAAACAAATAAATGGATGAACTGCATTATTAGACATTTGCACATTCTCCATTAAAATCTTCAGACATAAGAGCTGCTGTCAATCACCTTCCACTGAGTAAGATCTTACCCAGATAAATTGTCTAGAGTGATAAAATCTTTTTCAACTATTTTCACACATGTAAAGATGACTTCAGATCTGTCTGTATGAATTTTGGATGGTTGCCATACTTATGTAGCTACTTTAACAGCCAACATTTATATTTCCTTTAGCTTTATACAGAAAGAAAAAAAAGGGTGGGGGTCTGTGGAGCATGAGAGATAAGAACATTTTTAAAAATAAATATGTTTAAAAATTCAAAGATGGTGCTAATTATAAAGAATTGTAATTATAATCCATTTTGGGAGCAGCAAGCTTGTTCCTTGAACAATTTTTGTCACCACAGTTGGAGATAATTTGAATTTTAGTTGCAGTTTCTTTGTTTAACTGGACTTTTTATGCCTACTTCAGTTTCTGGGAAATAAGTGACACGCATAGTTTAGAAGGAGAGCCTGACTGCTTTGTATCATTGTGTTCCTAGAATTTAGGATTTCCACTTCTGAATAAGGCATATTTCAGCCCTGGTAAAATCACTATAGCTGAATGACAGTCCCTGATAAAGCCAGAAAGACAGAATTTTAATAAGCACTAAACTGCAGCTCTAGAATAAGTTAGTGTGAAGTTTTATCTATGTTTACAATGTTCATGATCCTACATGCAAATTTCAAAACAAGACAGACTGTTTACAATGTATGTAATCATCTTGGTGTTTGGTAGCTGGATTACTCCAAGGAATGAAACAATGAAAACACCCAACAGAAAGGCTCTTCAAGTTTATCCGTTAACTACGGTTTGCATCAAACCTTGGTAGGAATGAGAGGCCCCTGGCTAACCTTTTGACTCAGCTAAGTGCTTCTATGCACAGAGTTCACAATAAAATAATCAAAACTCAAGTGGCCCTTCAAAACAGCCTATATTCAACATTGAATCTCCTTATTAAAGAGTGGAGATCTACACTATTTTTTACGGTTAATCTGTTTGCATGCAATGAATTCTTCATTTAATTAATTGATTAGTGAGGTGATGAAGAATATTATGACACTGTTTTCTAATAATGGCATTTATTAGGTATGTACTGATCCAGTATCTGTAAATTTTATTCTGAAAAAGATTTCAGATTAGAAGTATTTTTGGAACTCCACATATAAAAAGACGTCTTAATGGATGTAGATATCTGCACTTTTTCCTCATAATTCTGATGTTGTCTAATTTTTTTCAGTGTTTTTTCTCATAATGGTTGGAAATCTAACGTCCCAATTTTAAATTTGTGATAGTCAAATGATTTTTATCACAGATACTCCATTGGTTGCAAAATTTTTAAAAAGAACTTTCTAAAAATGTAATTTATGTTAAATGAACTTTTCATTCTGTGGCAGACTTAATAACAAAGACAGGTTGACAAACCTCAAAAGAACACAACATATAAAACCTTTAACTGAGGCTGGGTAATGTTATGTATATATAGCAATCACACAGATATTACTGCTACACTATTTGATAAAATTATTTAATCAGCAATAAAACTATTTAATCAATAATTTGGATTACCTTAGCTTTAGGCTGGAAAGCATAGAACCTTTGCCTTAATTCCTGGGGGCAAAATTTGTTGTCAGATGTGGTAATATGACAGCATACACTAAGTCAACAAATAAGGCATTTGGTTAAAATCCATACTCAGATGGCTGAAATGATTATGTAAATAACGTTGAAAATACCTTTCATATACCCCTCCTATCTTATAATCAGAAAACAGTAAGCCAAAACCTCTGTTTGTGAAAATCAACCTACATATGCTGGTGTCGATGGGATTCTATTGATTTATGTCAGCTGGTGATCTGTGCCAGTGTCTGTTATGGCCACAGTTACAATAGGCTTCACTGTAATCATAACAGACAGTATTTGTTCAGTTAAGCCAACATCTGGTGCAATGCAATGACTAGGAGTGGTAATTAAGTCTTTTTTTTTAATCTGGGTTGGAGTGCTTTTTGTCTTAAAAATATAGTGACAGGGATGATCACGCTATAAATGTAACATATGTGCTTTCCACTAATTCTGGCTGAAAGTGTGAGTGTTCTCCATGTTTAAGCAAACATGGCTTTGCCTTGCAAAATGCCTTATAATGCAACATTGCCTTCAGCTGCCTTGGGCAGGAAACCCTGATATTTCTTTTGTGAAACTTCATGAAAGCAGTATCTACAAAACCATTAAGGCCATTCTACTCAATAGGTTTAGGATGAGTCAGCCCTGCCTGGAAAGTAACTGGAACACTCCTGAGAGGAAATGTTTACCTGAAGACAGGATCTATCTATCTCCGTCTCCTCATGTATTTGAGCTGCTAAGCGGCTGGATAAGCCCAAAGCCAAATGAAACAGTCTTTCTGAAAGGAATGCGATTCCAGTTACTAAATCTTAATGCCTTAAAAATGGAGGGGGAAGTGGAGTGTGTAGCTTTGCTCTGTTTCTGCTAAAGTGCGTCAAGACCAGGAAAACAGGTAAGTGAAACACCAACAAAAGTGCCCAAAACACAATGTTTCTGAAATAAGGATATAATTTGGCTGTGTACATATTATTCGGTTTTCTGATAGCTATAAGAAGCTCATTCTGGCATGAAACAGCTGGATCGTATGAACCATAGATTTAAGAGACTTGAAGGGAACACTAACAAGAAGTAATTTATTACTGAAAGTATTAATATTAAATTGAAAAAGCAATCCACATGGAATACAGATTAATATGTAGAATATGTTATACACATTTTGTTATCAAACTTCCTAAAAAGTTCAAAATTTATTTTTTATGTTAGAACAGAATGAAAATACAGGATTCAAGTGAATGATTTAAAGGCTGTCAAATTCATTCTCTTACTCTCTTATTGTATATGAAGCATTGTCAACTTAAGAAATGGTGATCTTCAAGAGTAAAGGAGTTAGAGTAGGGAGTAATAATTAGTTTTCTTTCCAGACCCTTAGCTGCCAAGGTTTGTCAATACCACAAATGATTACTCCAAGTGTATGTGCTTCACAGTCATGCTTTAGTGCCTTCCATGTAAAACATAGCTAAGGAAAGCCAAGGTTTGTCTTTCCGTGAGCCCGCAATCTGTATGTATATGGAACAGAGGTATCCACTCATTTTTCAGCAGCCTGTTCTGTGCATAGATTGTAAAATGCATGAAAGAAAGATAGTAGAATTTGAACAATTGAAGAGAAAAATAGACAAGGTGGGTGATTTCAAGAGGACTTGAGGAAAAATATACAGTGTAGGACAGTATTATCTCTTTTTCAGGCCTCCTACACTTGCAGCTGTTGCACCAAAGAGCTGATGTCAGTAAGACTTTAATTATCTTTCAAATACCCAGATTTTTTTTAATATTTTTTAATGGAAACCACTTTTCACTTCATTAATATAAAGTTTACACTGCCATAATGAATAAATAATTTAAGCATAAACTGTAGCTGCCACATGCTCTTCCTTTCAGGACAGAGCAGGGAGAAGAAACACTACTAAATAAGATATACTGCAGTCTAAGATTTAGAGAATCTAGTCACACTTAAAGGCCTTTAGAAAACCATTTTTTTATTAATAGTCCTGAATCACTACATAAAACTTAATTATAATTTTGAATAGCCCTTCTGAGTTTCTTACTACTAAAAGTAAGTGTAACTTTGAATTCCAAATACAGCTTTTTTTAGGTTGGACTATTTTTTTGTCTCCCTTGGCATTCCTCCTATTTTGCTATCCTATCTTTCTTAATGTTTTTTTGTCTGTTTTTATTTCCTTTCTTCCAGAGATATTCCATGGTATTCCCTTCATATTTCCCTTTCAACTTCACATGAATTTGTGGTTCACTAGCTGAAATTTTAGCAGTCACATGTCCCTCTGAAGTCCTTTGAGTGTTGAGGGATTATTGTCTTCTTCTCATATTCCTCCTAATTAACATCTGAATATCCTTGCTGGCTCTTTTTTACAACTCCAGTGATTATGTCATTTCTATAACCAGAGGAACATTAGTAAAAGAAAGATAATTCTATATTTCTGGCATTCAGTGCAAAAAAAAATAATCACCAAAAAAGTCATCTGCACACTGTCCAGTGGTAGTTGTAGCATTGTTCAAGAAATTAGAATATAACTGAAGTACCTTTTTAAGTGACTTTTTTACTTAAAGAAGACAATTTTATTTACAAATAAGATCTGTGGTCTTTACATTTCAGTATTGTTTGTCCTGTAATAAGAACAATAAATAACTTTTAAAATCTGCACGACATACACTACCACAGTAAATATTAATCAAGTATAGCCTACAACAGGGTAGAACACAAATTTTATATCCTCAGATCATCTGAGGCTATTCAAAATGTATCAGGCTAAAAGACTTTCTTTTTTTTTTTTTTTTTTTTTTTTTCTGAAAGACATCAATTTACAAACAGTAAATTTTGCAGGAAAGAGTAAGTGGTATGTTTTGGTTTATGCTGTTGCACTGCTACAAAACAAGACATTCTTCAGTAAAGTTTGTCATGTTATTCATCTCAGGAAAAAATGAATTACTACATATCAAGCTATTAAAAATTGCTACGAGCAATCAGTAGTATAGTATCAATCAATAGTAGCGTATCAATCAATACTATGGTATCAATCAATAATGGCATCAGCTGCTATTGTACAAACAATAATGGCAACAACAAAGTAGTTATCTTATTAAATATTACTACAACTTATCATTAGTGAAGCAAACTTTTCAACAATATAATAACAGATACACTTAATATAACTATATATAATATCAAAATGAAGTGAAAGAGATTTCAGGAGGAGCCAGAAAATCCCAAAAGAGAGGGAGAAACCAATCCTGGAACAGGGGAACCCAACCACACCTAGAAGTGAGGATAGACCAACCCAATAAGATAACAGATGGAGCCTTACTTCAAAACTTATCCACATTACAGAGTCTGGAGTTAGACAGGTGTCCCAGCCAGGAAGTTCTCAGAAAGAATTTCCATTTTGGAAAAAAAAAATAAGTTTTGGGTGGTTTTTTTGTTTGTTTTTTGTTTGTTTGTTTGGTTGGTTTTTTTAATAACAGAGACATAAGAGGGTGTAGGGCATTCTACTTTGAGTAGCCAATAGATGCTGTTAATTTCTATTTCTCACCTGTAGCAGACAATAAACGATGATGTTTTCTGTTCTCTCCAAGAAACTTTATTTTTCTGTACTGTTTTCCAGGTTCTCAGACTATAAACTACCATTACAGAATCTTGGTTTTGTGCTTATTGGTTGTAACTCAGGATGTGTCCAGTTTCTACATACGCCAGCTGCACCCCAAAGAGGCCCGCTGCACTTTTCAAGGGTGTTTCTAGTTCACAGGTCTTGTACCCAGTGTCACAGTTGAACGCTGGCAGGCCTTTATCTGTCACTATTTTTCAGCAGACAATTTCTTCTGTTCAGTAATTTTCCCCATCTAACCAGGCCACCTTTATGACTGCTCACATCACCATAGCTGACTGTTAAGTTCCTGATGGAGTACATTTCAGAGGCACTCAAAGCTCCAATAGTCTGTTTCATCCTGGAAATATTATTTCCATGAATTTGCTTCAATGTTAGTTTTATTGCAATGCAAAAAGGGACTTACTTTAAAGTCTCATTTAAACAGAAGAATGTTTACTGGGATGACTGCAGATAAAAATACACTGAAATTTTTTACCTAAGTAGTGTGCCCACCTTGAGAATGGCAGATTCTTACAAAAAAAGGCCATTGAGTAAAAATATTACTGCTTTCATGCCTTAATTCCTAAACAGTCAACAAAATTAAATATGTTTGTTCTTTAGATGGGTCAATAAATTATAAATCCCAATTAACTTGGTGCTTCACCATTTTTGACAACTAGACTAAATAATATATATTTTTAATCTGGACTGAATACACAGCAGGTTATAAACTGTTCATCCTTTTTGCAGGTTAGACGTGATCTAAATTTGGTTTAGCTTCTCTCTCACACCTTTTGACAATCCAGGTTCAGTGCACATCTTTCCTTCATTATCTGTGTACTTACAGAAGAAGCAAGTTTTAAATGAAATCTGTTCTCTCTTAAGTGTAGACTAGTAGTTTTGGTAGGCAGTTAAGGTGGCAAGATAGGAGAGACAAGTAGGCAGATGAAATATTCTACAAAAGTAAGTGATAGCATCTCTGAGAATTAACGGTAACAGAAACTGTAAATTAACTTGGTTTGTAAGGAATATCACAAGTCTCAGCAGCAGCAAAACCAATGAAGCCTCCATGAGTAGACCTTGATAAGAGTCCTTGATGCAAATGATATGCAAAAATGCATTGTGCAAGACTTATGTTGATATTGGTGATCCAGGGAAAGCTCTACAATTTCTCAGAAATTTCTCCAGTCCAATTGAAATTCAGTTGTCTTTTAGGGATAAAGTTTTTCATTTGGACATATTCCACAGATAGCTATTCTGCCATTTCACTTTACAAGACAAATGGGAGGACAGAAATGTTTTCCAAAGGTTTTGAACTACAGGGAGTTCTTCAGACTTTTATTTAGACTTGCTTGGCAGAAGAAACTACTGAAGGAAAATAGCAATATCTTTGGAGCTACGTAATATCATTTACTCTCTAACCGATGATTGATCACTTATATAACTTAAATTATCAGTAAGATGAGTATGTTTATGCAAGTACCACTGGAAATTATACCGTGTCTCTTCAGAACCATCATTTCCCTTCTGAACTGCTATGTATTATAAGATCAAAATGCCATCAGGTCACTAGATGATAGGCCATATAGCCATGTTTCAGCATAGTCATATCTTTATCGATCTACTGTTCT